>NC_133327.1:22870011-23004544 GCF_042186555.1 Aquarana catesbeiana
GAATTTGTTAGAATTTTTTCGAATTTGATAGTTTTTTCGAATGTGGTAGAATTTTTTCGAATTTGACAGCTTTTTTCGAATGTGTTAGAATTTTTCGAATTTGATAGTTTTTTTCGAATACGGTCGAATTTTTTCGAATGCGGTCGAATTTTTTCGAATTCGAATACGAAACGAAACAAATTCCGAAAACGAATGTAATGAATGCAACGAATTTAACTAAACAAATTTAGTTAAATAACGAATCGAAACGAAACTAAACTAAACGAATTTTTTCATCCTGCACATGTCTGCTGATGGGCACTGATAGGTGGCACTGATGGGCACTGGTAGGTGGCACTGGTAGGTGGTATTGATAGGCAGCACTGGTAATTACGCACTGATTGGAGATTTATAGGCGGCACTGTGGGCACTGATAGGCGGCACTGAGGGCACTGATAGGTGACACTGTGGGCACTGATAGGTGACACTGTGGGCACTGGTAGGTGACCCTGGTGACTCTTCACGATCGGGACCGATGTCCCTCTCGCAGGCGCCGGCGATCGCCTTTTTTTTTTCCTTCTCACGCGGTCACGTGGTAAGGGGTTGGGATCAACCCCTTACTCCGATCTGTGATCAGGTGAGTCTCATAGACTCACTGATCACAGAGTGTGCCGCGCGAGCCCTGCAGGGGGCGGCAAGTGGGGCTCCAGGGACGCCCTCCCGGCAAATTAAGTCCACGCTGTAGCCGTCTTTCGGCTATAGCGTGGACGGCAAGTGGTTATATAATGATTTTTGTGGTAAACAATGAAAAAAAAATTTGTTGGTAAATATTGCAAAAAAATCATCCAGTAATTTGTTAAAGGGGTTGTAAACCTTCGAGGTTGTTCACCTCAATGCATTCTAAGCATTGAGGTGAAAAACCTCCTGTAATGCTGCAGCCACCCGAGCCCCTGTTTTCCTTACCTGTACCCCCTCTATCTCGTCCTGGGGATGAGCACACCAGCAAAAGCCAGTGTCCCTGATTGTATGGATTGATAGCAGCGCAGCCATTGGCTCCAGCTGCTGCCAATAAAATCCAATGACCCGGGCACCAGGGGGTGGGGCTGAGTCATACATTCGGCTTCTATGGACGCTGAATGAATGACTCGGAATCGCGCCCGCAAGGTAACCCCCGGGAGAGCGCTTCTCCCAGGGGGTTATCTAATGCGGGGTGGAGCCACAAGAGCCACCGAGGGACCCCAGAAGAGGATGTTTGGGGCCACTTTGTGCAAAACAAGCTGCACAGTGGAGGTAAGTATGACATGTTTGTTATTTAAAAAAAAAACAAAAAACAAAGCTTTAGTGTCACTTTAAATCCAATTCACAATTGGATCTAAAAAAAGGTGCAATATTTAACACCACCCTTTTGGTGGTGGTAACCAGTGCGGTACCAGAAAGAGGCGCCTATTCAAACTCTCAGAAAGGGGCATTCCACCCACCGAGAGCCTAATTCTACCCACAGAAGACCCACAGGAAGGGGTACTATTCCACCCACAGAAAGGGGTGCAATACCACCCTCAGAGAGGAGTTTAATTCCACCCACAGAGGACCCACAGAAAGTTGACAATATTCCACCAGCAGTGGACATACAAAAATCTGGCATTTTACATCACAAGTACACAAGTATTTATTTATTTTTATTAAATCCAAAAGGCATGACGTGCAGTACAAATTAAATGCTAACATCGGATAAAATGTAACATTAAGAACTTAAAAAAAAAAAGAATACTTTTCTTTTTAACCACTTCAGCCCCGGAAGATTTGTCTGCTCGAAGACCAGGCCATTTTTTGCGTTATGGTGCTGCGTCGCTTTAACTGACAATTGCGAGGTCATGCGATGCTGCACCCAAAGAAAATTGACGTCCTTTTTTTCCCACAAATAGAGCTTTCTTTCGGTGGTATTTGATCATCTCTGCGGTGTTTATTTTTCGCGCTATTAACAAAAAAAGAGCAGCAATTTAGAAAATAACACAATATTTTGTACTTTTTGCTATAATAAATATACCCAATTTTTTTTTTTTAAAAACTAATTTTTTCCTCAGTTTAGGCCGATATGTATTCTTCTACATATTTTTAGTAATAAAAATTGCAATAAGCGTATATTGATTGGTTTGCAGAAAACTTATAGCGTCTACAATATGGGGGATAGATTTATGGCATTTTTATTATTATTTATTTTTACTAGTAATGGCTGCGATTTTTATCGGGGCTGCGACATTATGGCAGACACATCAGACACTTTTGACACAATTTTGGAACGATTGACAATTATACAGTGGTCAGTGCTACAAAAATGCACTGATTACTGTGTAAATGTCACTGGCTCACTGGATCACTCACTGTGTTCATTCACAATAAAACTGTGTTTACTATGCTTCAGTTTGTGAATGAACAGGAGACTCTGTACAGAGAGCTTTCTGTTCATTCACTGTCCAGTGCAGCTGAGGCTGCAGGGAAAGGGATCTGTGTCCTCAGTCCCTTTTTCTGTCTCAAAAGTGAGACATCAGGGGTCTGTCTAGACCAGTGTTTCTCAAACTGTGTGTCCCAGCACACTAGCACATTTGCAGGTGTACCGCGGGGAGCCTTCACTGTAACAGTCAGGCAGGGAGCACAGCAATGGTGGCTGGCCGCTGTTGCATTCTGGGAGTGTGAGTTTAAGCTCAAGTGGAGAGGAAACTACGACTCCCGGAGACCGGGAGCTTGGAGGCAAGGCACGCAAGGGAGTCGGGCTGCGGGGCTGGGCACTGGTAGCAAATTTACCCCAGGACCAGGAGCATCACCCCCTAGGAGGCCATGTGTCAGGAACTTGGTAGGAGACCCAGATGCTGGGAGGGCTGCGAGTGCAGTACACTCCTGAAGGTGACACAGGAGGCATGGTGCCCACAGAAGCACAGGTTGCCTGATTACTGGAGCTAGTTGCCAGAAACTTTCTGGGACAGGCAAGGCATACTGCAAGGCAGGTCTGTATGGAAAGTCCAGGAGATGCAGACCAGTGGAACAGACTGGATAGCTGAGTCGGGAGCCAGGCCAGGGGTCGTTCACAGTAAGACAGTCCAAGATCAGAGTGACCAAGGGTCAGCCAAATTTTTTGCACAGGAGACAGGTAAGGCAGAGTCCGTAAGCCAGGCCAGGAACAGATGCAGGGAGCAAGCAGGAACAAGTCAGGATACAAGCCAAGGGGTCAAGCCAGGAGATCAAGAGGAGCAGGTCAAGGCAAGCCGGGTTGATACATAGGAAATCAGATCAGCAGGATACACAAGGCTCAGGAACACAGAGGGAAGCTGACAATAAACCAGCAATGCACCATTGTCAGCAGCGGGTTTAAATAGGCAGTGGCACCACTATCACACTGTGTGTGTGCCGCCGCGAATGCATGTTTGCCTGTTCGCGGCGCTGCGCGTCCTTGTGCATTGATTCGCACCAGCGTGCCTTTGCCTATGCCGATTCGTGATCCCTGCACTATTGCGCCTGGTGATGCACCTATTTCCCTGATACCATGGCATGCAAGGACCTGCTGAGCTGCCAGGTGGGAGACCCCGACACCCCCCAGCTGTCCCCCACATCCCATCTCCCCCCACATACACCCCATGTGCCCTGCCCAAGTGATCAGGCTGCATTAATGGGTAATGTTGCATACCTCCCAACATTTTGAGATGGGAATGAGGGACACCTACTAACAAACGTATGTAGGCATAGGACACACCCCCTGCCACACCCCCTTAATGGAGAATTAACCAAAAAAAAGATTAATTAAATCCACAAGGACTGTTTTACCACTACTATTCCTTTATATTGGCTTTTAAAATGTAAAAATGCAGCTATTTAGAAATTGGATGAAAGATTTAGCACTGGGAAACACTTTTTGAAAGATAAAAAGTGCATTTTACAAACAACTATATGGATCAGACCAAAATGAGGGACAAATGAGGAGGAAAGAGGGACAGGGGGACATTGCTCCAAATCAGGGACAGTCCCTCGAAATCAGAGACAGTTGGGAGCTATGCTGTTGAGGCTGCATTTATGGGTACTGGTGAGGCTTTATTTATGGGCACTGGTAAGGCTGCATTTATGAACACTGGTGAGGCTGCATTTATGGACACTGGTGAGGCTGCATTAATGGGCAGTGGTGAGGCTGCATTAATGGGCACTGGTGAGGCTGCATTGATGGGCACTGGTGAGGCTGCATTTATGAACACTGGTGAGGCTGCCTTAATGGGCACTGGTGAGGCTGCATTTATGGACACTGGTGAGGCTGCATTTATGGACACTGGTGAGGCTGCATTTATGGACACTGGTGAGGCTGCATTAATGGGCACTGGTGAGGCTGCATTTATGGACACTGGTGAGGCTGCATTGATGGGCACTGGTGAGACTGCATTTATGGACACTGGTGAGGCTGCATTTATGAACATTGGTGAGGCTGCATCAATGGGCACTGGTGAGGCTGCATTTGTGGACACTGGTAAAGGCTGCATTTATGGGCACTGGTAAGGCTGCATTTATGGATACTGGTGAGGCTGCATTTATGGACACTGGTGAGGCTGCATTTATGGACACTGGTGGACACTGGTGAGGCTGCATTTATGGACACTGGTGAGGCTGCATTTATGGACACTGGTGAGGCTGCATTTATGGACACTGGTGAGGATGTATTTATGAACACTGATGAGGCTGCATTTATGGACAATAGTGAGGCTGCATTTATGGACACTGGTGAGGCTGCATTTATGGACACTGGTGAGGCTGCATTAATGGACACTGGTGAGGCTGAATTTATGGACACTGGTGAGGCTGCATTAATGGACACTGGTGAGGGTGCATTTATGGACACTGGTGAGGCTGCATTTAAAGACACTGGTGAGGTTGCATTGATGGGCACTGGTGAAGCTGCATTACAAATCTTTTCAAGTGTGCCACAAGAAACATTGGTCTAGACCCCTAATCTTCCACCAAAGCTCCCACCCAACAGTGTTGTGAAAAATTTAATCACCACTCTGTGTTTTTACTTTTTGCTAAACAAATTAAAAAAGACCAAAAATCCAGAAAAAAAAGTTTTTCTTAGTTTCTGTTATAAAATGTCTTAAATAAGTAATTTTTCTCCTTCACTGATGTGCGCTGATGAGGCTACACTAACGGGCACTGATAGGCTGCACTGATGAAGTGGCATTGGTGGGCACTGATGAGGTGGCACTGATGAGGAGGCACTAATTTGCAGCACTAATGGGCACTGATAGGCGGCACTGATGGGCACTGATAGGTAGCACTTATGGGCACCGATAGGCAGCACTTATGGGCACCGATAGGCAGCACTTAGGGGAAATGATAGGCAGCACTTATGGGAACTGATAGGCAGCACTTATGGGCACTAATAGGCAGCACTTATAAGCACTGATAGGGTGCACTGATGGGCACTGATAAGCAGCACTTATGGACATTGATAGACGGCACTTATGGGCACTAATAGGCAACACTTATGAGCACTGATAGATGGCACTTATGGGCACTGATAGGTAGCACTTATGGGCACCGATAGGCAGCACTTATGGGCACCGATAGGCAGCACTTAGGGGAAATGATAGGCAGCACTTATGGGAACTGATAGGCAGCACTTATGGGCACTAATAGGCAGCACTTATAAGCACTGATAGGGTGCACTGATGGGCACTGATAAGCAGCACTTATGGACATTGATAGGCAGCACTTATGGGCAATGATAGGCAACACTGATGGGCAATAATAGGCGGCACTGATGGGCAATGATAGGTGGCACATATGTACACTGATACCCACCACTGATATCTCCCTACTTTCTGAGATGGGAAGGAGGGACACCTATTAGCAAAAGTATGTAGGTATAGGAAACAGCCCCATGCTATGCCCTCTTAAAGGAGAATTAAACAAAAAATAAGGATTAATTAAACCCACAAGGGCTTTTTTTTACCGCTACCATTCCTTTTGTGCTGACTTTTTACATTTACAAATGCAGCAATTTAGAAATTGGATGAAAGGTTTAGTACTGGAAAACACTTTTTGAAAGATAAAAAATGAATTTTATATACAACTATATAGATCAGACCAAAATGAGGGACAAATTAAGAGCAAAGAGGGACCAAATCAGGTACAGTCTCTCGAAATCAGGGACAGTTGGGAGCTACGCATTTTGAACCCGATGCAGGAAACGCACACAGAATTTTCTGAGGTGAATGGGCACTTATAGTATATGAATACTTCACATCACTGCTAATGAGAAAATCACTTTCATGCCATTCTATCTCATTTATTTCTCTTATGCCTTGTACACACAGGCGGACTTTTCGGCAACATAGGTCTGACAATCTTTCCGACGGCTTTTCAACGGACTTTTGACGGACTTCAGATGGACTTTCGAACGAACGGACTTGTCTACACACGATCACACCAAAGTCCGACGGATTCGTACATGATGACATACAACCGGACTAAAAGAAGGAAGTTGATAGCCAGTAGCCAACGGGTGATCCCACCCCCTCTGACATCACGGGGTAAGCCTCAGGGAAGTCCCTGTCAAGTCCCTGTGCATCAGAGGGGGGCAGGGTCACCGGATGGCCCCGCCCTCCGTTATTTAAGAACCGTCAGAAGACGAGAAGCATCACACAGTGGGAGCCTCCCATCATGGATGCAGAGCGGCCCGAGAACAAAGAAGGGAAGAAGACGCCGTGGAGGAAGATGCCAGATGAGAACACAGGAGCAAGAAGCAGAGGATCGGAGGAAGAAGAAGATGGAGGAAGAAACTGAAGAAAGATAGAAGAAAGCAGATAGAAGAAAGAAGATGGCAAGAAGAAGCATTTAAATAAAGGAAAAAACTGTCTCGTCATTTTTAACATTTTTGACACTTTTTTTGTGAAATGGTAGGGGTACTTTTGTACCCCCTTACCATTTCACACAGGGGGGGCCAGGATCTGGGGGTCCCCTTGTTAAAGGGGGCTTCCAGATTCCGATAAGCCCCCCACCCACAGACCCCCACAACCACCGGGCAAGGGTTGTGGGGATGAGGCCCTTGTCCCCATCAACATGGGGACAAGGTGCTTTGGGGGGACGCCAAAGCACTCTCCCAATGTTGAGGGCATGTGGCCTGGTACGGTTCAGGAGGGGGGGCGCTCTCTCGCCCCCCCTTTTTCCTGCGGCCTGCTAGGTTGTGTGCTCGGATAAGGGTCTGGTATGGATTTTTGGGGGGACCCCACGTCATTTTTTTTAAATTTTGATGCAAGGTTCCCCTTAATATCCATACTAGACCTGAAGGGCCTGGTATGGAATTTAGGGGGACCCCCACGCCATTTTTTTTTAAATTTTGGTTCGGGGTTCCCCTGTGGGGAAATCCCATGCCGTTTTTTTCTTTGAACTTTTATGTGTATTGTCAGACCGACAATTAAATAGCCGCAAGTAGTTTTAAATGACTTTTTTTCCTTTGAAATGTCATTTTGCTGTCAGACTGTTCTAAACACAGGAAACATGCGCCCCTTTGCAGGCATACTATAGACACCCCCCAGGTACGAAATTTAAAGGAATATTACACTTTTATTGTTTCACTTTAAGCATTATTAAAATCACTGCTCCCGAAAAAACAGATGTTTTTCAAACTTTTTTTTGCATTGATCCATGTCCCCTGGGGCAGGACCTAGGTCCCCAAACACTTTTTATGACAATACCATGCATATAAGCCTTTAAAATTAGCACTTTTGATTTCTCCCATAGACTTTTAAAGGGTGTTCCGCGGCTCTCGAATTTGCCGCAAACACCCCAAATTGTTCAGCGAACTTGCGAACAGCCAAAGCTCATCCCTACTCTTAAATAATTCTTTCATCTGATTCTCATTAATGATGATAAAACAACAGGTGCTCGTGTCCACTCTTGTGCTCCCCTTTGGTGTATGCGCTCACCTTAGAGCGTGTGACCTCGCACCTAAGCTTGGTCAAAATACGCTTTTAAACCACCTCTGGGTTTATTGTCAGCATTCAGATCCTTGGCTGGGAGGGAGGGTCAAGTTATACAAAAAGGTAATAGCTGTGGGGTATGAGCTAATAGAGCTAATGGAGAAAATAGTGCAGTTGTTAGATGGAGGCAGGATAGGCTTCTCTGAAGAGGAAAGTTTTCAGGGATCGCCTAAAAGTGGATAAATTTGGAGACAGTCTGACAGATCGGAGTAGCGGATTCCAGAGGATGGGCGAGGCTCAGGAGAAGTCCTGGAGGCGGATATGGGAGGAGGTGATGAGGGAGCTAGAGAGCAGGAGGTCTTGGGAGGATCGAAGAGGGTGATTAGGTTAGTATTTTGAGACTAGGCTAGTGATGTAACTGGGGGCAGAGTTATGGATGGCTTTGTAACTTATTGTTAGTATTTTGAATTTAATTTGTTGGGCAAGTGGCAGCCAATGGAGGAATTGGCAGAGAGGGGTAGCAGACACTGTGCGGTTTGTAAGGTGGATGAGTCAGGCAGCAGCATTCATGATGGACTGAAGGGGGAATAGTCTATTTAAAGGTAAGCCAATGAGGAGGGAGTTGCAGTAGTCAAGGCGAGAGACAACCAGGGAGTGAATCAGGAGCTTTGTGGTTTCATTGGTTAGAAAGGGACGTAGTTTAGAGATGTGATTGGATGTGGGGCCAAAAGGAGAGTTCAGAGTCCAGGATAACACCTAGCACGGTGACATGTGGGGATGGGTGGATGGTTGTGCCATTGCTCTTGACAGATAAGTCAGGGCAAGAGGCATGTGGGGAGGAAATATTAAAAGTTCGGTGTTGGACAAGTTGAGTTTGAGGAAGTGGTGTGACATCCATACAGATATGTCTGTTGGTAAGTTAGTGATGCGTGAGGAGACTTATGGAGTGAGTTGAGGGGCGGAGAGATTTGTGTATCGTCACCATAGAAATGATATTGAAAGCCATGAGAGGCTATCAGCTGACCCAGGGAAGAGGTGTAGATTGAAAATAAAAGAGGTCAAAGAACAGAACCTTGGGGGACCCAGATGGAGAAGGGAAGAGGAGTGGAGGAAGTAAAATTGTAAGTGACACTGAAGGTGCGTTGGGATACGTAGTATGAGAGCCACTGAAGAGCACAGTCACGGAGACCAAGGGAAGTTTTTTGAGGAGGAGGGGGTGGTCAACCGTGTCAAAGGCAGCTGAAAGGTCCAGAAATAGCAGTGTAGAATAGTGTCCGTTGGTTTTTGCAGTTAGTAGGTTGTGAATTTTAAAAGAGCAGTTTCTGTGGAGTGTTGAGGGAGAAATCCATCATTTGGACCTTTACACAAATTTGTTTGTTGTTTAGATTTCCTTTCTCTCATATACTTATTAGCAGCAACCATGGATTTGTTTTCATTTTTTGATAATAGAGAAATAGATCTGGAGGAACTGTTTTCAGAAACAGCAAATAAAGATAATGATATAGTGCATCTTTTTAGGAAATTGGGCCACAATATGGATAAAAAGATACATATGGTGGGATCTTTCTACGATGGAGAAATATCTAAAAGATAATATGGTACCTAGAAAGCTCATATGGGATATACCTATTAATGATGGACTAACGGGAGAAGAAGACATTGAAGAATGGTATGCGTTCTTTAATGGGAAAGGTAGGGAAGTAATAGAATTCTTAATTATAAGAAAACAGAGGAAAATGAGGACAATAGAAAGCCAGATTAAGGAGTTTAAAAGTAAGCCTTATAAAGACACTGCTGAATATATAAAACATATGGGAGAATTCCTCAAAAGTATGCAAAAGAAAGATACCCTTAAATAAGAAAAATAAAAAAATAAAATACCTGCGGGATTTGGGTAATTATCAAAACACGCAGGTGTTTAGATGGCAGGGAAAATTAATAACCCAGCCCCCCCATATATCCCCAAGGAGAGAAGGGAATTATGCACAGAATAAACAGATAGGGGAGTGCACCCCGCATGAATTCTGACAATATAATTCTTCACAAGCGCCTGGTAAACCACAGAATAGGGAACCACCAGTAGTTTACTATGGAGAACAGCACTCAAGTGGTTATAATGGACAACCATATAAGAAACCTTATTATAATAATAATACTTATTATGAAAATAGAAGATCCCATTCAAATGGAGGGAGACCACCTTATCAAGGTCCCCCCCACAACAGGAGTAATTAGAATGGGGCCAACAGGGATATCAATCATAACCCAAGAGGGAACCATAAAGGGAATACACCCTACTATAGAGGATACCCAGGAATGGGTCAATATACACAAGAACAACAGATGACGACTCCACAAAGAGGAGGACCACCACAGTTTAGGGGCCCATCTCAGGGGGACTATTACCATCAAGGGGGGCCTCCTCCTTATGGAGGTTATTCCTATAATGAGGGACAATATGATTTACCGAAACCACAGAGACCTAGGTTTGAGAAAAACCCTTCGGATCATTATGAAATACCAACCTACAACAGGTACCAACCACTATATGACGCACTGAACCAAGGAGACCCACAGGGAAGCTCTTTTTTAGAGAGGGGGTGGGGGAACCTTGGCAAAGAGGAAAGAAATATAGAAAAAGAGGTATATGAGCAGAAAGAAGGTTACAACAAAAAAAGAAGAAGGGAAGATTAGGGGAAGGGATTTACAACCTTAGTGGCACCATCCTTACCAGGGAAGAGACCTTAACATTAGATAAGGGGATTAAATATGCGCCTAAAAAAGGACTCAATGAATTTGAGACCTATATAGGGATTCAAAAGTTTATGAAAAAGTACTATGTACAAAACCCAGGAGAAAGGGCAGCAATGGAAGGTAACTTCACAAATCTAAGGAATAGATCTGTTTTTAACCCGACAATGGCTAACAACAAATATATAGACTTATTTAAAAAAACTGGTCACTGCTGACTTTGAATAAAGCCCGGCCATGAGGGAGTATGGCACCAGGTTGATGGTCAATTGCACAATCATATGGCTGGTGTGGAGGCAAACTACCGGCCTGACCTTTGTCGAAGACATCGCTAAAATCACGGTACTACTCCAGCAGGGAGGAGAGTGAAGAGGTGCACAGGACTTTGGCTACCTTCTGGAAGCATGTCCCACTGCATTGTGGTGACCAGGAGAGAACCTCAGCACAGATCCAATCAAAAGAGGGGTTGTGCCTCTGTAACCAAGGATGACCAATAACCAGAGGAAACTTAGGTGAGGAAATAACTTGGAATTAGATTATCTCATGGTGAAGAGCCCCTACGGCCATGGACAACGGAACCGTCTCATGAGTCACATGGGCAGGCTGTAGAGGTCTCACGTCAAGGGCCTCAATTGCTAGTGGAGTGTCACACAGCTGCAGTGGAATCGAGTGCTTTGATACAAAGGCAGCATCAATGACCAGGCCTGCAGCCCCAGAGTCGATTAGAGCCTGTATCTTGACGGATGACTCAGCCTAAGAAAGGGTGACCGAAACCAGGGACTTATCCTTCTGGATAACTGGGGATGACACAACGCCACCTAAGGTCTGTCCGTGACAGGACCTAAAAGTTCAGGCGTTCCCTGGACAGGTAGGACAAGACTTCAAAAAGTGACCTGCCTGGCCACAATAAAGGCACAATCTCTCCCTCCTCCTAAAGGTTCTCTCATCCGCAGAGAGACACGTGAAACCCAAGTGCATGGGTTCACCTTCACTGACCAGCTCGGTACCAGGAGGCATGGGAGGTGAGGGAAGCACGGGTGGGACTACTATGATTAGGATAAGGGGATTAAATATGCGCCTAAAAAAAGGACTCAATCAATTTGACACCTATATAGGGATTCAAAAGTTTATTAGGAAGCTGAATGTGAAAAAGTACTATGTACAAAACCCAGGAGAAAGGACAGCAATGGAAGGTAACTTCACAAATCTAAGGAATAGATCTGTTTTTAACCCGACAATTGCTAACAACAAATATATAGATTTATTTAAAAAACTGGTCACTACTGACTTTGAACAACAACCTATTAAAAAAATGTATGAACAAAGGGATATAAAAATGGGTCTCAAATCTCTGGAGGAGAGGGGAGACATTGGGGGTTATTTACAAAAGGCAAATCCATTTTGCACTGCAAGTGCACTTGAAAGTGCACGAAAGTGCACTTGGAAGTGCAGTCGCTCTAAATCTAAAGGGTAGATCTGAAATTAGTGGAAGCTCTGCTGATTTTATCATCCAATCATGTGCAAGCTAAAATGCTGTTTTTTATTTTCCTTGCATGTCCCCCTCGGATCTACAGCAACTTCACTTCCAAGTGCACTTCCAGTGCACTTTCAAGTGCACTTGCAGTGCAAAGTGGATTTGCCTTTAGTAAATAACCCCATTGTGATCCGCCCAGCCAATAAGGAAGGGCGGGGATTGTGGTACTTTCCATTGACAAATATAAGACAGAAATGTGTAACAATCTTGGGGATAGAAGCACATATCAAATACTGGCTTATCAGCCAGTATCCTATCAACCAGTTTAAACGTGAGTTGGATAATTTAATTCAATACTGGGTAGAAAGGGAGAAACTCAACAAGTATGAAATGAAATATTTGGTACCCACGGCATGTAGATTACCTATTATCTATTATAATCCAAAAATACACAAGAATAAAACTACCCCCCCCCCCTCGGGGAAACCCATTGTAAGTGGGATAGAGTCGCTTACCTCCAGGGGAATACATCGATATACATCTACAGCCTTTAGTTAAAAACACCAGGGACTTTTTGAAAGACACCAAGCATACTTTACAGTTGCTGAAGGGATGTAATGGTGATACAGATATAGTGATGTCCACGGCTGATATGGCCTTGCTATATACTAACATAGACAATCAAGGGGCTATGAAAGCAGTCAAGTGGGCCTTAAAAAAGAATATCCATTAGGAAAGGAGATTACGTCGATTTGTTTTGAAATGTTTCAATTTTTGTTTAAAACACAATTATTTTTGGTACGAAAACACCTTCTACCTCCAAACAAAAGGTATCGCTTTGGGCGCCAAGTTTGCACCTAGTGTCACCAATTTGTACATGGCGAAATGTTAGGAGGAGGGTGTTTTGCATAATTTGGACTCAAGGATATTACTTTACAGACGTTTCATTGATGATATATTGATAATATGGAAGGGGTCTAAGGTAGAAATGGAAGGTTTTTTACAGAATATGAATGACAATGAGTGTAATATAATAAAAAAAGGAACAATTTTATTGTTTACATTTAAAAAACACATATACTGTATCAAATAAACTCATTATGACAATACAATTAAAACAAAGTGGTCAAAAAATGGGAAATGACAAGTAGGATATACACTACAAATTCATGGGTGGTAGTTATTGCATACTAGCCCGACATGTTTCGCATTTGTCGCTTTCTCAAGGGGTATGCAACTATATAGTGAGTCATCCAATACTTTTAATGATTCTACAAAAAAAAGGGAAAAGAGTTTTTGTATACATAGATAAACATTTTACAATAATGATACAACATTAGAAGGCATGAGGAAATACGTGTTGTCACTCCGAAGTATCCATAAAGGCTTACCCCCAGAGTTGACCCTATGGAATCTCGTCAGAACCGGCATGTACAGACGCAGCCAAGCAAGACAGCAAGAGGGCTTATTTGCAACCACAGGGAGCAGTAAGGAGAAGCTGTTGTATAGATAATAGATATTCAATATCAGAGAAGGATATCATTATGCAAGGGATTAATTGATTTTTAGAGAGAGTCAGAATCAATCAGATATCACTTACGCCGAAGATTAGTTAGAGCTGCAACCAAAAAAGAGAAATATATGCAGTTGATCAGCGAGAGTGGTAGAATGGTGATTGCCAGAAGTAAATGGATAGTAAGTATGTTAAAGCTAGGGAATGAAATAAAAACGAAAAATGTTGTCATTACACAGAGAAAATGAGACTGTATAATTAAAGTTAAGGACATACTTTATAAGCGGATAGTGGGGGTAGTACTGTCAATTAGCATACTGATATAACTATGCTCAGGGTATAAAAGTTTTTACTCAGTTTAACCACTTGACAACTGGGCACTTAAACCCCCTTAATAACCAGACCAATTTTCAGCTTTTGGTGCTCTCACATTTTGAATGACAATTACTCAGTCATGCAGCACTGTACCCATATGAAATTTTCGTCCTTTTTTTCACACAAATAGAGCTTTCTTTTGGTGGTATTTGATCACCTCTGGGTTTTTTATTTTCTGTGCTATAAATGAAAAAAGACCGAAAATTTTGTAAAAAAAATGCATTTTTCTTCATTTGTATTATAAAATTTTGCAAATAAGTAATTTTTCTTCATAAATTTGGGCCAAAATTTATACTGCTACATATCTTTGGTAAAAATAACCCAAATTAGTGGATATTATTTAGTCTGTGTGAAAGTTATAGAGTCTACAAGCTATGGTGCCAATCACTGAAAATTGATCACATCTGATCACACCTGATGTACTGAGGCCTATCTCATTTCTTGAGACCCTAACAAGCCAGGAAAGTACAAATACCCACAAAATGACCCCTTTTTGGAAAGTAGACATTCCAAGGTATTTAGTAAGAGGCATGGTGAGTTTTTTTAAATTGTTATTTTTTCCCACAATTCTTTGCAAAATGAAGATTTTTTTTATTTTTATTTTTTTTCACACCAAATTGTCATCACAACAGGTTATTTCTCTCACATGGCATGTACATAGCAAAAATGACACCCCAAAATATATTCTGCTACTCCTTCCGAGTATGGCGATACCACATGTGTGAGACTTTTACACAACCTGGCCACATACAGAGGCGCAACATTGAAGTAGCACATTCAGGCGTTCTAGGAGCATAAATTACACATCTAATCTCTCAACCACCTATTACACTTTTGAAGGCCCTGGAGCACCAGGACAATGGAAACGCCCACAAAGTGACCCCATTTTGGAAAGAAAACACCCCAACGTATAATCTATGCGGCATAATGAGTCTTTTGAATGGTTCATTTTTTTCCAGAAGTTTTTGGAAAATGTGGAAAAAAAATGAAAACGCATTTTTTTTACACAAAGTTGTCCATTTCTAAGATATTTCCGACACATAGCATGTACATAGCAAAAATGACACCCCAAAATATATTCTGCTACTCCTTCCGAGTATGGCGATACCACATGTGTGAGACTTTTACACAACCTGGCCACATACAGAGGCGCAACATTGAAGTAGCACATTTAGGCGTTCTAGGAGCATAAATTACACATCTAATCTCTCAACCACCTATTACACTTTTGAAGGCCCTGGAGCACCAGGACAATGGAAACGCCCACAAAGTGACCCCATTTTGGAAAGAAAACACCCCAACGTATAATCTATGAGGCATAATGAGTCTTTTGAATGGTTCATTTTTTTCCAGAAGTTTTTGGAAAATGTGGGAAAAAAATGAAAACGCATTTTTTTTACACAAAGTTGTCCATTTCTAAGATATTTCCGACACATAGCATGTACATAGCAAAAATGACACCCCAAAATATATTCTGCTACTCCTTCCGAGTATGGCGATACCACATGTGTGAGACTTTTACACAACCTGGCCACATACAGAGGCGCAACATTGAAGTAGCACATTTAGGCGTTCTAGGAGCATAAATTACACATCTAATCTCTCAACCACCTATTACACTTTTGAAGGCCCTGGAGCACCAGGACAATGGAAACGCCCACAAAGTGACCCCATTTTGGAAAGAAAACACCCCAACGTATAATCTATGAGGCATAATGAGTCTTTTGAATGGTTCATTTTTTTCCAGAAGTTTTTGGAAAATGTGGAAAAAAAATGAAAACACATTTTTTTTACACAAAGTTGTCCATTTCTAAGATATTTCCGACACATAGCATGTACATAGCAAAAATGACACCCCAAAATATATTCTGCTACTCCTTCCGAGTATGGCGATACCACATGTGTGAGACTTTTACACAACCTGGCCACATACAGAGGCGCAACATTGAAGTAGCACATTTAGGCGTTCTAGGAGCATAAATTACACATCTAATCTCTCAACCACCTATTACACTTTTGAAGGCCCTGGAGCACCAGGACAATGGAAACGCCCACAAAGTGACCCCATTTTGGAAAGAAAACACCCCAATGTATAATCTATGAGGCATAATGAGTCTTTTGAATGGTTCATTTTTTTCCACAAGTTTTTGGAAAATGTGGAAAAAAAATGAAAACGCATTTTTTTTACACAAAGTTGTCAATTTCTAAGATATTTCCGACACATAGCATGTACATAGCAAAAATGACACCCCAAAATATATTCTGCTACTCCTTCCGAGTATGGCGATACCACATGTGTGAGACTTTTACACAACCTGGCCACATACAGAGGCGCAACATTGAAGTAGCACATTCAGGCGTTCTAGGAGCATAAATTACACATCTAATCTCTCAACCACCTATTACACTTTTGACGGCCCTGGAGCACCAGGACAATGGAAACGCCCACAAAGTGACCCCATTTTGGAAAGAAAACACCCCAACGTATAATCTATGAGGCATATTGAGTCTTTTGAATGGTTCATTTTTTTCCAGAAGTTTGTGGAAAATGTGGAAAAAAAATGAAAACGCATTTTTTTTACACAAAGTTGTCCATTTCTAAGATATTTCCGACACATAGCATGTACATAGCAAAAATGACACCCCAAAATATATTCTGCTACTCCTTCCGAATATGGCGATACCAAATGTGTGAGACTTTTACACAACCTGGCCACATACAGAGGCCCAACATTGAAGTAGCACATTCAGGCGTTCTAGGAGCATAAATTACACATCTAATTTCCTTACAGTCTATTACATTTTTGAAGGCCCTTCATATTTCTAACACATAGCATGAACATACCATGAATTACACCCTAAAATACATTCTGCTGAGCAAAGGGTAAACAAAAGATTACCTGTAGTTTTAGTAGTGCAGTTGTCCACAGGAGGAGAGCCCTGATCCAGGCAGCAGGCAGGGACGTGGTCATCCACAGTGAATGGAATTGTCCAGGCAGCGGGCAGGAATATTGTCCATAGTACAGGCAGGGATAATGTCCTTGTACAGTCCAGGGTCAGTGCACGTAGAGACATTGCCAGCAGTGCCAAAATATTGGTCCTGGTAGTAAGCAGGAACATGGTCCAAGTAGCAGACCAGGAAAGAATGAGGACAGGGGTAGAGGCTTCTCCCACCCAAATCTCTTTGAAGCCTCCGAGTCTCCAGACCCTAAATCTGGGAATGAGAAAGCTAAAAAGTTAGATTTCTTCATCCAGAAAAACATTTCTGGAGCCCCTCACATATGTGAGACCCCTGTGTTCCCACTAGCATAGCAGGGTAAATGATCAGTCCAAGAGGCAGGCAAAAAACGTGGTCAAACAGTCCAGGGTCAGTTCCAGAGCAGGCAGAGGTAGGTACAAATCAGCGTTAGGCATAAGCTTGGTCGTATAACAGGCCAGGGTCAGTTCCGGAGAAGGCAGAGGTAGGTACAGTTTTAGTGTTAGGCAGAAGCTTGGTCGTATAACAGGCCAGGGTCGATTCCGGAGAAGGCAGAGGTAAATCGGGTTCAGTGCAGTGGCATAAGGGGTGTGGAGGAAAATTACAGGAAATGAGAATTACGTTTACCATACTTCCCTAATATTGTAGAGAAGTATGGTAACGGCGGAAACATTCGCTTATACAGAGGCCTGGTTGGGAAGGACAATCGGGACAATAATACGTGGTGTCTCTTCTAATTCCTCTTCTGGAGCACACCCGGAATTTTTTCTGACGTCTGTGGCCTGTTTCACGGGGGGGGATTTTGTCTGGAAAGTGGCGTTCGTGAAGTCTGCTCACGGAATCAGAGCGAATATTTTCTGGTGGGCTTTCAGGGTACAAAAGGGAGGAGATTACTTGTTCCTGGTATTGCAGATAGGATACGGGGGTCTCAGTAGATTCTTGGTAAATTACGTAAGTGTTGTACATGGCCAAACCGAAAAAATAAATGGACACTTTTTTATACCAGTGACGGGATTTTCTTGTGGGAAGGTAGGGTTCAATCATCTGATCGTTAAAGTCCACTCCCCCCATAAATAAATTGTAATCATAAATACAAGCAGGTTTCTGGACTGGGCCGTTTCTTCTTGGGACTTCCACGTAGGTGTCATTGTGGATTGTCGTCAGCATGTGGACGTTTCGTCTGTCCCTCCACTTAACAGCCAATAGCTCCTGGTTCCGCAAAGCCACCGTATCCCCTCGGCGTAGCCTTTCCTTGACCAATTTTTGCGGGAAGCCTTTTCTATTGGTTCTTACAGTACCACATGCTGGGGTGTCCCTCCGGTGAAGATTGCGGAAGAGGGGCAAGCTAGTATAAAAATTATCCACATAAAGGTGGTACCCCTTTCCAAGCAGTGGATAAACGAGCTCCCAGACAACTTTGCCGCTGGTTCCAATATATTCTGGACATTCAGGGGGATGCAGTTGGGTGTCCTTCCCTTCGTACACCCGGAAGGCGTAAATGTACCCCGTGGCTCGGTCGCAAAGTTTATACATTTTAACCCCATATCGGGCCCTTTTGCTGGGGATAAACTGTTTGATGCCAAGCCTGCCTGTAAATTTTACTAGGGACTCATCAACAGAAATATTCTGGTCGGGGGTATATAGCTGGGGAAATTTTTCTGAGAAATAATTTAGGAGTGGCCGAAGTTTGAATAATTTGTCAAATGCTGGGTCATTTCGGGGAGGGCACTGGGTGTTGTCATTATAGTGAAGGAAGCGCAAAATCATAAGGTATCTTGATCTTGGCATTTTTGAAGAGAAGAGTGGCATGTGGTGGACGGGGTTAGTTGACCAATATGAGTACATTTGTTTTTTTTTTGTGAGACCCATTGTAAAAGTTAGGCCTAAGAAAATTTTAAATTCTGCTATGGTAAGCTCTTTCCACTCAAAGGGACGGGCATAACTAGAGCCAGGGTTGCTTACGATGTACTGCTGTGCGTAAAGGTTGCACTGGGCCACAATGGATGATAGAAAGTCTTCAGTGAAAATCAAATAAAAAAAATCGAGCATGACAAAATTATCGCTGTTCACCTGGACACCTGGCTGGGCGGTAAAAGGGGGGATATTTGCTGCTCCGGAATTAGGGGGAAGCCACAGGGGGTTTTGAAGGGCATAGGGTAGGCTGGCATGGCCTCTATCCCTTTGGGGCTGAGATGACACCCTACTGGTGCCTGGCCTTTGTTGCAGTGGCTCTTCGCTTGAGGTGGACGGCACTGCGCTTGAGGTGGACGGCACTGCGCTGGAGGTGGACGGCGCTGCCCTGGAGGTGGACGGCGCTGCCCTGGAGGTGGACGGCACTGCACTCGAGGTGGTAGTAGGCTGCTGCTCCACGCCAGAACGCCTTCTTTTCACGGGCACACGTTCCTCTTCTGATTCTGTATCGGACCCGCTGCTTGTCACGGGTTCATAGGCCGAATCCGAATCGGACAGAGACTCAGAGAGCTCCCCGCTGCTCTCATCGGTCATGCTGAGACGCTGGTAGGCCTCCTCGGCTGTAAATAATTGTTTTGCCATACTGGTAGCTGGTGAGGTTGATGTGGCTCTGGCTGCACTGGTGTGGCTCTGGCTGCACTGGTGTGGCTCTGGTGGGCACAGAGGTGGCTCTGGTGGGCACAGAGGTGGCTCTGATGGGCACAGGTGGCACTGGTGTGGCTCTGGCTGCACTGGTGTGGCTCTGGCTGCACTGGTGTTGCTCTGGTGGGCACAGAGGTGGCTCTGGTGGGCACAGAGGTGGCTCTGGTGGCACTGGTGGGCACAGGCGGCACTGGTGGGCACAGGTGGCACTGGTGGGCACAGGCGGCACTGACGGCACTGATGTGGCACAGGCGGCACTGATGTGGGACAGGCAGCACTGATGTGGCACTGGCGGCACTGATGGGCACAGGCGGCACTGATGGGCACAGGCGGCACTGATGGGCACAGGTGGCACTGATGGGCACAGGTGGTACTGGTTGGGCACAGGTGGTACTGGTTGGGCACAGGTGGCACTGGTTGGGCACAGGTGGCACTGGTGTGCACTGTAGTGGCACTGGTGTGGCTCTGGTTGCACTGGTGTGCACTGTAGTGGCACAGAGGTGGCACTGGTGGGCTCAGGCGGCACTGGTGGGCTCAGGCGGCACTGGTGGGCTCAGGTGGCACTGGTGGGCACAGGCGGCACTGGCGACACTGATGTGGTACTGTCGTGGCGCAGATGGGCACAGGTGGCACTGATGGGCACAGGTGGCACTGATGGGCACAGGTGGCACTGATTGGCACAAGTGGCACTAGTGTGGCACTGGTGTGGCACTGGTGTGGCACTGGTGTGGCACTGGTGTGGCTCTGGTGGCACAGAGGTGGCACAGAGGTGGCACAGAGGTGGCAGATGGCACAGATGTGGCACAGGTGGCACAGATGTGGCACAGATGGCACTTGTGGCACAGATGACACTGTTGTGGCACAGTTGGGGCACTGTTGTGGCACTGTTGGGGCACTGCTGTGGCACTGCTGGGCACTGGTAATATAAAAAAACTCACTGTTCGGCACTGTGAAGCTCTCCTCTCCTCTCACGCTGCATCGGTGTGAGGAGAGGAGAGCGATGAACTTGTGCTGACCCTGCAGCACAGCCTTTGTTGACATTTGTGATCGCTCCGTCATTGGACGGAGTGATCACATGGTAAAGGGCCGCTGTCATTGGCCCTTTACCGCGATCCGTGTTGCGCCGGGTCCCGTGGACCCGGCGAACACGGATGTTCCCGTGTGCGCGCCCGGGGGGGCGCGCGGGACCGTTTCTCCGGGAGGACGTCATAGTACGCCCTCCCAGAGTTATCCAACCGCCCTGTAGCCGTCATTTGGCTATGGGCCGGTTGTTAAGTGGTTAAAAGGGTTATATAAGTAAAGTTAGGACTCAACAAGAGTTCAATGGATATATAGGAAGAGAGGGCATATAGGCATGAATATGAAGCAAGGTATGGTGTACAACACCAGTCACATTACCTTGCCTGGGTCTTGACTTGCATCCTCCGGCGCTGGCAGACATAGCTGTCAGATAAGCCGGTTTAAATACTACTCCCCATCGAGCCGGCGTGTGACGTTGCCGGCTCGATGCGGACGTGATGGCGCCACTGCGCATGCCCGAGGGACCGAACCTCGCCAAGACTTCAAGTCCCACAGAGCACCGCGCCGATGGAGGGAGCCGACATGCGCACTGCTGCGCACGGCAGCTCCTCCCACACAGAAGCCGCGTCATGGGGCGAAGGAGGTGGGGAAAGGCTCCGATGGTGACCAGCAATAGAGCTGGTTTGAGGGGGATGAACGGCGCGGAGTGGGCACATCACAAGGATGTGCCCCGGGCGTCCGTGTGGATGCGGCAGCCCCCTCTCCGCTGTCATAGCAAGACTGGACTGAGGCGGCTCGGCCGAGATAGGTCAAAGGGGTAGCCGATCGAGTCGGGAGGGACCACAGACCTTCCAATCTCGATCGGTGCTTCAAAGGAACAACACGTAATATATGTGAATCAAATCATGATTACATTGAGACAAGGTTCCATAGTAAAACATAGTTATACATCAATTACATATTAATCAAGGTTTGCAGAGTATAATATGAAAATTAACTAACATTGGTACTAAAAAAACAAGTCATTTAATGCAAATGACGTAGGGGGAAGGAAGGTGAGGGGGGAGGAAGTGGGAAAACGGGGTGGGCAAGGAAAGGGGGGGTCAGATGTTGGTTGACACCAGGGAATACTGCATGGACAGCTAACAGTCAGAGGAAGGGCCTGTAGCTAAGACTTTCGTTAAAGCCCGGGAAATGAGTGGCTTGGAGAATATAAATCCAGCGGGCTTCAAGCTGGAGCAGTGTCCGATCGGCACTACCCCCTCTTTCGTCCAGCGGGACATGCTCCAGAGCGCAGAACTTAATGGTTCTAGGGTTAAAGTTGTGATACAGTCCCACATGCCTGGCAATAGCTGTATCCATTTGTTTTTTCAGGATTGGCTTTATGTGGTCTCTAATTCGTTTATAGAATGGTCGTTTTGTTTTGCCAACATAAAAGCCACCACAAATGCATTGAGCTAAATAGATTATGCCCGGAGTTTGACAGGTAGCCTTAAATTTAATTGAGTGCCACTGTCCATTGGGAAGCAAAAACTGTGATGTATCTTCTACATAA
Organism: Aquarana catesbeiana; assembly: GCF_042186555.1. Taxonomy (NCBI): domain Eukaryota; kingdom Metazoa; phylum Chordata; class Amphibia; order Anura; family Ranidae; genus Aquarana; species Aquarana catesbeiana. The sequence continues at coordinate 22,892,218 of NC_133327.1, forward strand.
AGGCAAATGCTTGGCTGAGTCTGTACTTGCCGGTTCTGACGAGATTCCATAGGGTCAACTCTGGGGGTAAGCCTTTATGGATACTTCGGAGTGACAACACGTATTTCCTCATGCCTTCTAATGTTGTATCATTATTGTAAAATGTTTATCTATGTATACAAAAACTCTTTTCCCTTTTTTTTGTAGAATCATTAAAAGTATTGGATGACTCACTATATAGTTGCATACCCCTTGAGAAAGCGACAAATGCGAAACATGTCGGGCTAGTATGCAATAACTACCACCCATGAATTTGTAGTGTATATCCTACTTGTCATTTCCCATTTTTTGACCACTTTGTTTTAATTGTATTGTCATAATGAGTTTATTTGATACAGTATATGTGTTTTTTAAATGTAAACAATAAAATTGTTCCTTTTTTTTTAAGAAAAAGAGAAAAGATATATAGTTTTTTCATACACTTAATCTATCTGCACCGTGAAAATCCCTCTCTTCCTTATACCCATTTAAACTATCTTTTAGGGATGTGGTGCCTATTTTGAGGGTGTTTTTTTCCCATTTTCGGAACCAAAACCTTAAACAAAAAGAGTGTAATATAATGTTGTCATGGGATATTAATAGTGAAGTTATACACTTTCTTGACCTAGAGATTAAAAGTACACCCCGAGGTATAGAAACAAAAACATATTTTAAGGCCCCAGATCGTAATTCATACATATGCACATCTAGCTGTCATCATAGGCCGTTGATTAATAACATCCCCAGAGGGCAATTTATGCGAAGTAAAACGAATTGTACAAATAATGATGATTTTGAGATGAAAACAGACAAACTAATTAAAATGTTCATAGAGAAGGGCTACCAACCTGACTTTCTTAAAATAGAGAAAGATAAAATTAAAGGTATAGAAAGGGAACATCTCTTAGCAGATAAGGAAGTAAGCAACAAAAATAACTAAAATATAGGCACCTGTATTGTTTTAGATTATAATTTACAAAACGGAGATGTGGAAAAGATCATCAGTAGATATTGGGGGGTACTGAAGCAGGATACACAGTTAAAAGATAGTTTGCTAGTAAAATAATGGATTGTTTATAAGTGAGCCCCGAACTTGAGAGATAAACTGGTACATAACATTGTTGAGCCACCCATGCCCAAACAATTAATGTCTTGGGATGTTAAAGGCTTCCATGGATGTAGTAGGGGTTACAGTTGCCTACTACAACTACAGTTGTAGTAGGTGTTACAATATTATTAGGGTTTCAAATAATTTTAGCAAGGTGAAGAGTTTTGTTAATCCAAAAACTCAGCAAGTAGACACTTTTAGAGATTTCATTCCATGTGGGGTGGTATATGTTATTAAGTGCCCATGTAACTTATTGTACGTAGGAAGAACTAAAAGGGCGCTAAAAGTTTGGATGGAAGAACATGTTAGAAATATCCGAAAGGGTTTTGAAAAACATCACTTATCGGTACATTTTAGGGATGTCCATAATAAAAATACAGCAGGGATGCAATTTGGGGGTATAGAAGCCCCCAAAAGACATTGGAGAGGGTATAATTATATAAGAGAGATCAGTAAAAAAGAGTCCTGGTGGATATATCAGTTGGGGTCCTTGACGCTGGGGGGGCTAAACAAGGAGTTTGATTTTAAGTGTTTCCTTAGTAGGCATGAGCCGAACACCCCACTGTTCGATTCGCACCAGAACATGCGAACAGGCAAAAAATTTGTTCGAACACACGAACACCATTAAAGTCTATGGGACACGAACACAAATAATTTTAAAGGCTTATATGCAAGTTATTGTCATAAAAAGTGTTTGGGGACCTAGGTCCTGCCCCAGGGGACATGGATCAATGGAAAAAAAAGTTTTAAAAATGGCCGTTTACAGTGAAACAATAAAAGTGTAATATCCCTTTAAATTTCGTACCTGGGGGGTGTCTAAAGTATGCCTGTAAAGGGGCGCCCCAAAAATCCATAGCAGACCCTTATTCGAGCACACAACCTGGCAGGCCCCAGGAAAAGAGGGGGAAACGAGAGAGCGCCCCCCCCTCCTGAACCGTACCAGGCCACATGCTCTCAACATTGGGAGGGTGCTTTGGGGTAGCCCCCAAAAACACCTTGTCCCCATGTTGATGAGGACAAGGGCCTCATCCTCACAACCCTAGCCGGTGGTTGTGGGGGTCTGGGGGCGGGGGGCTTATTGGAATCTGGAAGCCCCCTTTAACAAGGGGAGCCCCAGATCCCAGCCCTCTCCCCTGTGTGAAATGGTAAGGGGGTACCCTACCATTTCACTAAAAAACTATCAAAAATGTTCAAAATGACAAGAGACAGTTTTTGACAATTCCTTTATTTAAATGCTTCTTCTTTCTTCTTTCTTCTTTCTTCTTTCTTCTATCTTCTATCTTCCTTCATCTTCTTCTTTTATTGGTTCTTCTGGTTCTTCTTCCGGTGTTCTCGTCCAGCATCTCCTCCGTGGCGTCTTCTTATCTTCTTCTCTTTGGGCCGCTCCGCTTCCATGATGGCATGGAGGGAGGCTCCCGCTCTTCTCTTCATCTTCTTCTCTTCATCTTATTGTCTTTATCTTCTTTTCGGGCCGCTCCACATCCATGCTGGCATGGAGGGAGGCTCCCACTGTGTGACGCTTCTCCTCTTCTGACGGTTCTTAAGAAGAAAAGAAGATGAAGAGAAGAAGATGAAGAGAAGAGCGGGAGCCTCTCTTTATGCCATCATGGATGCGGAGCGGCCCGAGGAGAAGAAGGGAAGAAGACGCCGACGCCGCGGAGGAGATGCTGGACGAGAACATCGGAGGAAGAACCAGAAGAAACAGAAGAACCAGAAGAAGAAGAAGATGAAGGTAGATAGAAGATAGAAGAAAGAAGAAGCATTTAAATAAAGGAATTGTCAAAAACTGTCTCTTGTCATTTTTAACATTTTTGACAGTTTTTTAGTGAAATGGTAGGGGTACTTTTGTACCCCCTTACCATTTCACACAGGGGGGAGGGCCGGGATCTGGGGGTCCCCTTGTTAAAGGGGGCTTCCAGATTCTGATAAGCCCCCTGCCCGCAGACCCCACAACCACCGGCCAGGGTTGTGGGGATGAAGCCCTTGTCCTCATCAACATGGGTAAAAGGTGTTTTGGGGGGCTACCCCAAAGCATCCTCCCAATGTTGAGGGCATGTGGCCTGGTACGGTTCAGGAGGGGGGGCCGCTCTCTCATCCCCCCTCTTTTCCTGCAGCCTGCAAGGTTGCGTGCTCGGATAAGGGTCTGGTATGGATTTTTGGGGGATCCCACGCCCTTTTTTTTAAAAAAAATTTTGCCACGGGGTTCCACTTAATATCCATACCAGACCTGAAGGGCCTGGTATGGAATTTAGGGGGACCCCCACGTCATTTTTTTTTTTTAAATTTTGGTTCGGGGTTCCCCTGTGGGGAATTCCCATGCCGTTTTTATGAATGAACTTTTATGTGTATTGTCGGACCGGCAATGCATTAATAGCCACGAGTAGTTTTAAATTTTTTTACTTTTTTTCCTTTGAAATGTCATTTTGCTGTCAGATTGTTCTAAACACGGGAAACATGCGCCCCTTTACAGGCATACTATAGACACCCCCCAGGTATGAAATTTAAAGGGATATTACACTTTTATTGTTTCACTTTAAGCATTATTAAAATCACTGCTCCCAAAAAAACGGCTGTTTTTAAAACTTTTTTTGCATTGATCCATGTCACCTGGGGCAGGACCCAGGTCCCCAAACACTTTTTATGACAATACCATGCATATAAGCCTTTAAAATTAGCACGTTTGATTTCTCCCATAGACTTTTAAAGGGTGTTCCGCGGCATTCGTATTTGCCGCGAACACCCCAAATTGTTCTCTGTTCGGCGAACTTGCAAACAGCCCATGTTCGAGCCGAACATGAGTTCGACTCAAACTCAAAGCTCATTCCTATTCCTTAGTAATAGTTGATGTCTCAACCCCTTGGTTTGGGTCTCACTGACAATGGTTTGGAATTGGGTCGGAATTGATCCATGTGTGTAGTCATACAGTCTAGTACTGATAGTTATCCACTATGTTCTATTATATGTTTATAAGTTTGAGGCAGATGTGCTTGGGGTTATATTAGTTGATGTGTTTTTGATCTGTCAATGGGTTACCTTATAACCCATCTGTAGGGGAAGGGGGGTAGTTGTAATATGGTACATAGGGGATGTTAGGTATTTTGGTAGTCCCCAATTGTATATATATATATATTTTTAGGGTGTCAAAAAAGGGGGGTAAATAGGGGGTGGATAGGTATGCTGTGGGTTCCTAGTCGCATTCCTTTGTGGGTGTTTAACCAGGTAAATTTGAGTAGGTATGATGTTCGTATAGTTTTTAGGTACTAATGTGAAAGGGAATTTTTTAGAACAACAGCACACGGGTACTCAGTTACATGTGTGTGTGTGCGCATGTGTATGCAGATTGTTATATGCTAGTTTCTATTATACTTTATTTTAGTTTAATTTTATTTTTATTATAGTATATAAGTCGTAATCAGATTGGCCCTTGAAGGTGGGGAGTGTAGGGTCAGGTATGTGAGGATGCGTGTAGTGATTGTATGTTTGCGCGCCACTACACATAATAACTTCTGTTGTATAATACTACATGGGTTACCTTGTAATGTCAATGAATGTACTTAGTATCATGTGTATATATATGCACTATGAGCAATTGAAATTCCAGGAATGATTTAGGAGTTAATGATGTAGAGTTAGTTGATTTTTTTTATTCAGAAGCATAAGATGTGGATAACACATAGCTGTTTTTCTTTTCCAATAGTGTTTTTTGAGTTTGACAGGTAGCAAATACAATATACATTCCACAAATATTGAAAAATAGAAACATATCACGGCCAACATGGCCTGCTAAAATTTTACATAAAGAAAATATCAACTCCACTATCTCTGCATGAAGTGAACTCTGCTGTCTAGTTGCACATGGCTGTTTTTAATGGTATTGTATGTTATAGTATCGCTGAGTAGATATGTCCTGTCCTTACACACCATCCTGAATGCAGCTTGGAGAGGGATGAATTAAGTGTAATAGCACAAAAGGTAGGCTGACGAGTGAAGGAAAAGCAATAATATTTAAATCAATGTGCGCTTTATATGTTTGTGCTTATATTGCGCAGCTTTGTGATAAGATGTGCTGTCACAATATACGGCATGCACTATGGGTAGTATTGAGCGTTTTAATACACTAGAAAATGGCCGTGATCATACATTAATAGAGTATCCGCGGTCTTCAACAAAATGGCTGCGATGACACTATATAATGACTGACAGCTCAACCGTCCAATAGAATTCCCCCTGAGGAAGATACATAATTTCCCGGTATCTACACGCGTTGGGGAGGGGACAGAACAGCGTGTGAGACGGTTTAGTGGTCTCAGCAGAGGAGAAGACACATCAGTACAGCGTTTTTTATTATTTCTGGCTTATACAACATGGTGCACTTTAGCACCTACAAAATGTGAGTGCCCTATTTATAGGGAAGATTGTTAACTTTTAAATACATTTTAAAACAGTATCACACTATCAAGCTTCCTCTGTTTTCTATATGGATACATGTGCAAGCAACCAGCCAAGGATCTGAATGCTGACAGTAAACCCAGAGGTGGTTTAAAAGCGTGTTTTGACCAAGCTTAGGTGCGAGGTCACACGCTCTAAGGTGAGCGCATACACCAAAGGGGGAGCACAAGAGTGGACACGAGCACCTGTTATTTTATCATCATTAATGAGAAACAGAAGAAAGAATTAATTAGGAGTGGACTTTATGTTGCGTTCCTTTTAAAGCACATTAATGCATGAACAGTCTTGCACAAGAGCACTTTAAGCACGATATATGTATTATTTATAGTAGTTAATCAATGTGGATGCACTTTATATAGAGTTTTGTATAGGCACATAAGTTGTCACTGGAATTATTGCATATGATTGGAATTATTGCATATGATTGCAATTTTGAATCGCATAGGATTATCACTGATATTATCGCACAGGATTGCAATTTTCAACTGCATAGGATTGCAATACATGTGTAATATTTAACTGCATAGGATTGCAACATTTTATATTATAATATTTTGAAGTCAACAGTGGTAATATTGAATGTGACAGGTTCATGATCACATTTGGATAGCGCAGCATTTATTGTATTGAATTATGAGCTCAAACCTTTCCATAAAATGCCTTGTTAAAGTTTAACAACCTTGTTAACCTACCATTAGTACTAGCTGCATACCAACCTTTCCTGGTTTGCATATGATGCCTTTGTATTCCAAATGCTTTTCAGCAAAATGGATATTGAGTTTAGGAAAACATACTGTCCCTCCAGGATGGACTGGGAAACAACCAGCTAGATAAGCACTGACTGGCAGTGACAGGGTTTAATGCTCTAGGAAGGCGGTCTAGGCTCCTTCAATGGGAAGTGGGATTGTTGTGCCCTTGTTTTATTGGGTTGCGGATAATGGTAGTAGCACAGCCTTATCCCAACTACATCTGTGTCATGCATTCCTCTAGAACAGCCATTCTCATCCAGGGTTCCATGGAAAACAAGGGTTCCTCATAAGGTTACTAGGGGATCCTTAAGCTGTGGCTGAGCTGGTTCCCATCTGATGGTGCTTGCATTATTCCAAGTCCAATGCCACTTGGCAGAGCTAGCAGCATGACACCACTGATCATTTTTTAGTTGTCTATAAGGGTGGCATTCTGACCCTTAGTAGGGGTTCCACTAGGATGTGAAGATCATTTTAAGTTCCTCTGCGCTAAAAAGGTTGAGAAAGGCTGCTCTAGAAACAGATTCTTTTCTGCAATCATTTTAAGGCTAGCTTCTGAATTTTCAAATGCATTTGGTAGCACTTGTACATTAGTAATTAGGGATAGCTCAGGCATGTTCTGATCCTAGTCAAAATCCACTTGAGGAAACCCACCAAGAAGTTGTCACCTGTACTGAGCCTCTGTTTGTTTCCAGTTGGTTGGTACCTAAATTAGAGGAATGGCTCACAGAGTCAAGGGAAGTTTCCACAATTATTTTATTGTTTTGTTGAGTTCCATGGAAACAGATGGCAAGTAGTAATCGGCAATCACCAGCACTAGTAATGTGTCTGCAGGGACTGTGGCAAAACATTTAATATAGTTCAAATAGTATGGTATCAGAGAACACAGTGACACTGGCAACACAGGTGCGGAAGTAGTAGTGTTCTCAGCAATGTTAGCAGTATACTGGCAGAATTTCAACATAAAGGTCATTAGCTTTGCATAGATTATATTACAGAGCAGCTTCTGCATTGGGGGTGGGGGTATCTAATAGGCAGAGTAGCAGTACAAGCAGTACTTAGGGGACTGCTGCAAGTCCTATGACACAGCACAGAAGATAGCAGAGTTGACATTGGTGTCCCTAATCTGTCCCTGCTCAAAAAGGAACCTTTCTCTAGGGCTAATCCACTGTCCCTGACAAGCGTGGTTCTTTCCCTAGTCTAGCCATGAATAGGGATGAGCCGAACACCCCCCGGTTCGGTTCACACCAGAACCTGCGAACGGACCGAAAGTTCGCACGAACGTTAGAACCCCATTGACGTCTATGGGACTCGAACGTTCGAAATCAAAAGTGCTCATTTTAAAGGCTAATTTGCATGGTATTGTCCTAAAAAGGGTTTGGGGACCCGGGTCCTACCCCAGGGGACATGTATCAATGCAAAAAAAACTTTTAAAAACGGCCTTTTTTACGGGAGCAGTGATTTTAATGATGCTTAAAGTAAAAAAAAAAAAAGTGAAATATTCCTTTAAATATCGTACCTGAGGGGTGTCTATAGTATGCCTGTAAAGTGACGCGTGTTTCCCGTGTTTAGAACAGTCCCTGCACCAAATGTCATTTTTAAAGGAAAAAATCTCATTTAAAACTGCTTACGGGTTTAATGTAATGTCGGGTCCTGGCAATATGGATGAAAATCAGTGAGACAAACGGCATGGGTACCCCCCAGTCCATTACCAGGCCCTTTGGGTCTTGTATGGATATTAAGGGGAACCCCGCACCCAAATTAAAATAAGGAAAGGTGTGGGGCCACCAGGCCCTATATACTCTGAACAGCAGTATACAGGCTGTAGGTTTGTTGTTAAGTAGAATCTCTTTGTAATTTTGAACGGGTACATTTTTAACGTGTTTAGCTCCAGCCAAAAAATCTTTTTTAAGCTTTTTGGAAAACATAGGGAAGGGTCATCACCCCTGTGACATTTGTTTTGCTGTCTTTCCTCCTCTTCAGAAGATTTCACCTCACTTTTTGTCCCAATGGATTGGAAAGCATCAGTGGAAAGGAGAAATGTTTTTCCCATATTAACTCTTACAGGAGAGAATTTCCCTTCCTAGGGGTAGATTTATTCTCACTTCCTGTTGTCTCCTTCCGTTTGCAAGTAGGAGTCATTTGTAAGTTAGTTGTTTGAAAGTAGGGTCCTGCCCTATATACTCAGCAGAAATTTGGGCCTTAGGTGTTGCTGTGGCCACAACACTGTAAGCCCTCACAGGGCTCTGCTGTGAAATATTAGATCAAGAATTGTAATTACATGCCCCTGTTGAACAGGAGCTGAAAAATTAGGCCTTAGGCACTGGTGCTGGTGCCACAACACTGCAACCCCTCACAGACACTCTAGTTGGAATGCAGGAACGAGCCCTGCTGCAAAGTATTGCATCAAAAATTGTAATTACACGCCCCTGTTAAACAAGGGCTGAAAAATTGGGCCTTAGGCACTGGTGCTGGTGCCACAACACTGCAACCCCTCACAGACACTCTAGTTGGAATGCAGGAACGAGCCCTGCTGCAAAGCATTACATCAAAAATCGTAATTACACGCCCCTGTTAAACAGGGGCTGAAAAATTGTGCCTTAGGCACTGGTGGTGGCACCCAGAACCAAAAATGTTCTTACAAGCTATCAGCGTGATGATTGAGGAGGAAGAGGATAATTACTCAGGGATAGTCACTCAGCATCAGCATAGGCAGTCTTTGAAGGGATCTGAGATTTCAAAAAAAATTATTCGGTTACATCAGCATCAGGTGCTTGGTAGCTTATGGTGATCCAAGACTCATTCATTTTTATGAAGGTCAGTCGATCGACCGAGTCAGTGGACAGACGCACCCTGTGATCGGTTACCACGCCTCCAGCAGCACTGAATGTGCGTTCCGAAAGAACGCTGGATGCAGGACAGGCCAGTAGCTCAATTGCATACTGTGCAAGCTCTGGCCAGTGATCCATCCTCAAGACCCAGTAACCCAGAGGATTTTCGGTGGGAAAGGTGTCCAAGTCTGATCTTGCCCCTAGGTATTCCTGCACCATGTAAAACAGACGCTGGCGATGGTTGCTGGAACCGATCATACCTTGGGGCTGCGGACCAAAAAATTGTCTGAACGCATCGGTCAGACGGCCACCTTCTCCACCGCTCCTTCTTTGACTGACCGAAGCCTCAGCAACAAGTTGTCCAGAAACAGGAGTTTGTAACCTCCCAGTCTCTGGGAACGCGTTGCACAGACCTTTCTGCAAGGCCTCCCGAAGATGTTTCATCCTCTGCTCCCTCTGCGATGCGCAAGCTTTGCAGGATCAGGGAGGCCATGCAGCGTAGGTTTGCTGAGGCATTCGGTCCGGAGTCCTCTGGGTCACTAAGGACGACATGGTCCGCAGCCACCTCCTCCCAGCCACGTACAAGTCCATGTGTTTCTTGGGACTGATCCCTTAAAGACTGCTGCTGATGCTGAGTGCCAGGCTCCACCTCCATACTGACACAATCTTCCTCCTCCTCCTCCTCTTCCTCCTCGTCCTCTTCCTGTGTGATCGGCGGGCACGCAGGAACACTGTCTGGATAAAGGGGGCCTTGAGAGCTAAGGAAGTCCTCCTCTTCCTGCCTCTGTTCAACCTCAAGTGCCCTGTCCATTATTCCACGCAGCGTGTGCTCCAACAGGTGGACAAGGGGGACAGTGTCACTGATGCATGCACTGTCACTGCTCACCATCCTCGTGGCCTCCTCAAATGGTGACAGGACAGTGCATGCATCCCTGATCATGGCCCACTGGCGTGGGGAAAAAAAAACAAGCTCCCCTGACCCTGTCCTGGTGCCATAGTCGCACAGGTACTCATTGATGGCCCTCTGCTGTGTGTGCAGCTGCTGCAGCATGGCCAACGTTGAGTTCCACCTGGTGGGCATGTCACAGATTAGGCGGTTCTTGGGCAGGTTAAACTCCTTTTGGAGGTCCGTCAGCCGAGCACTGGCATTATATGACCGGCGGAAATGCACACAGACTTTCCTGGCCTGCCTCAGGACATCCTGTAAGCCCGGGTACCTGCCCAAGAACCGCTGCACCACCAAGTTAAGGACGTGAGCCAAACAGGGCACATGGGTCATTTGTCCCTGTCGGAGGGCAGAGAGGAGGTTGGTGCCATTGTCGCAAACCACCATTCCTGCCTTAAGTTGGCGTGGCTTCAACCACCTCTGAACCTGCCCCTGCAGAGCTGACAGAACCTCTGCCCCGGTGTGGCTCCTGTCCCCCAAGCACACCAGCTCAAGCACCGCATGGCATCTTTTGGCCTGCGTACTTGCGTAGCCCCTTGAACGACTACGGAGCACCGCTGGTTCCGAGGAAGAGGCCATGGAGGAAGAAGAAGAGGAGGGGGTGGAGGAGAGAGGTGTGTCACAATCATTAGCATTTTGGAGGCGTGGTGGCGGAACAACCTCCAACACTACTGCACCTTGTCCTGCATCCTTCCCAGCTGCCAGCAGAGTCACCCAATGCGCCGTGAAACTTAGGTAACGTCCCTGTCCATGCCTGCTGGACCATGAGTCAGCGGTAATATGCACCTTACCGCTGACCGCCCTGTCCAGCGAGGCATGGACATTGCCTTCCACATGCTGGTAGAGAGCCGGAATCGCCTTCCGTGAGAAAAAGTGGCATTTGGGTACCTGCCACTGAGGAACCGCACATTCCACAAACTCACGGAAGGGGGCAGAGTCTACCAACTGAAAAGGCAGCAGTTGAAGTGCTAGCAATTTTGCCAAGCTAGCATTCAACCGTTGGGCATGTGGATGGCTGGGAGCAAACTTCTTTCGGCGGTGCAGCAGCTGGGGCAGGGAAATTTGCCTGGTACAATCTGACGTCGGTGTACCAAAATCAGATTGCCCACAAGTACGTGGCTGTGACACACCTAATTCTACACCTTCATTCCTCTCAGTGCAGGTCTCAGAGAGGACTGAAGGTCTAGTGGGGTTGGAAATCTCAGCTGATGAGGAGCAAGCAGAGGTCCTCTTTGTTCTTTGGTGTGGGTCTTTTAGATACGCTTGCCAACAAACTGCATGGCAGGTCAACATATGTCTGGTCAAGCATGTGGTACCCAAGCGGGAGATGTTTTGGCCACGCGAGATACGCTTGAGACATATGTTGCAAATAGCAGCGGTGCGATCTGATGCACTCGTCTCAAAAAAGGCCCACACCAAAGAACTTTTTGAATAATGCACAGAAACTGCAGCGCCCTGCACATGTGGAGCTTTGGGGTGTGATGCAGTCAATGTGCTGCCCTTAGGCTGGCCCCTGGAGGGCATCCTGCCTCATTGGTGATGTGCCGCCTCCTCCTCCTCCTCCTCCTCCTCTCTCCTATCAGGCACCCACGTTGAGTCAGTGACCTCATCATCCCCTCCCTCCTCATCACTGGAGCAAACCTGGCAGTATGCTGCAGCAGGGGGAGCATGACTGCCAGATTGCTGTCCTTCTTGGGCACCCCCTCTGTCCGTGCTCGTGTTACTGCCTTCATCGAGCTCAGTATCATCATCAGAGCCTTCCAAACGCTGGGCATCCTCCTGGAGCATGTACCCAACACTGTGGTCAAACAGTTCGAGGGACTCCTCAGGAGGACATGGTGGGGCTAGGGAAGGAGTCACTGATGACATTGAGCCGAGGGAAGAGGCCGCTGCTTTGCCAGACAAAGTACCCTGGGCATGGGTGAGAGAGGATGAGGAGGATGAGGACGGCTTGGTCATCCACTCGACCAAGTCTTCCGCATGTTGCGGCTCAACATGGCCAGCTGCCGAAAAAAAGGCCAAGCGTGTCCCATGGCCACGTGCTGATGAGGATGCACCGTCTCCACGACCAGCACTAGACACAGAGCCTGCTTGCCCTCTCTTATTGGCTTGTGACTGTCTGCCTCTCCTTCTTGGCCTTCCAGACATACTAATGGCCTGTAGCTGCACTAATCTGGGATATATATATATATATATATATATATATATATATATGTACTGATACTGCAGCTAGCAAAATCAACTGCCTGCCTGTAGTATGAGAACACCACCAACCTTCTACAGGTAGCTTTAGCTGAACACTGTGAGGTGGACGCACCCCACTAACTTGTAGGTTTAGCAGAACACTGTGAGCAGGACGCACTGCACTAACTGTAAATAGTCTAGCTGCCTGACTGTGGTACTAATAGGATCAAAAGAACACCAGCAATTTTCTTCAGGTAGCTGTATTTACTGTAACAAGACAAGCCTGACTGTCAGTAAGAAGATAACAGAAATGGATCTAGCTGAACACTGTGAGCAGGACGCACCCCACTAGCTTGTAGGTTTAGCTGAACACTGTGAGGTGGACGCACCCCACTAACTTGTAGGTTTAGCTGAACACTGTGAGCAGGACGCACCCCACTAACTTGTAGGTTTAGCAGAACACTGTGAGCAGGACGCACTGCACTAACTGTAAATAGTCTAGCTGTCTGACTGTGGTACTAATAGGATCAAAAGAACATCAGTAATTTTCTTTAAAATACTGTAACAAGACAAGCCTGCCTGTCAGTAAGAAGATAACAGGAACGGATCTAGCTGAACACTGTGAGCAGGACGCACCCCACTAGCTTGTAGGTTTAGCTGAACACTGTGAGGTGGATGCACCCCACTAACTTGTAGGTTTAGCTGAACACTGTGAGCAGGACGCATCCCACTAACTTGTAGGTTTAGCAGAACACTGTGAGCAGGACGCACTGCACTAACTGTAAATAGTCTAGCTGCCTGACTGTGGTACTAATAGGATCAAAAGAACACCAGCAATTTTCTTTAAAATACTGTAACAAGACAAGCCTGCCTGTCAGTAAGAAGATAACAGGAATGGATCTAGCTGAACACTGTGAGCAGGATGCACCCCACTAGCTTGTAGGTTTAGCTGAACACTGTGAGGTGGACGCACCCCACTAACTTGTAGGTTTAGCTGAACACTGTGAGCAGGACGCACCCCACTAACTTGTAGGTTTAGCAGAACACTGTGAGCAGGACGCACTGCACTAACTGTAAATAGTCTAGCTGCCTGACTGTGGTACTAATAGGATCAAAAGAACACCAGCAATTTTCTTCAGGTAGCTGTATTTACTGTAACAAGACAAGCCTGCCTGTCAGTAAGAAGATAACAGAAACAGATCTAGCTGAACACTGTGAGCAGGACGCACCCCACTAGCTTGTAGGTTTAGCTGAACACTGTGAGGTGGACGCACCCCACTAACTTGTAGGTTTAGCTGAACACTGTGAGCAGGACGCACCCCACTTACTTGTAGGTTTAGCAGAACACTGTGGGCAGGACGCACTGCACTAACTGTAAATAGTCTAGCTGCCTGACTGTGGTACTAATAGGATCAAAAGAACACCAGTAATTTTCTTTAAAATACTGTAACAAGACAAGCCTGCCTGTCAGTAAGAAGATAACAGGAACGGATCTAGCTGAACACTGTGAGCAGGACGCACTGCACTAAATGTAAATAGTCTAGCTGCCTGACTGTGGTACTAATAGGATCAAAAGAACACCAGTAATTTTCTTCAAAATACTGTAACAAGACAAGCCTGCCTGTCAGTAGGAATATAACAGGAACGGATCTAGCTGAACACTGTGAGCAGGACGCACTGCACTAAATGTAAATAGTCTAGAAGATAACAGGAACGGATCTAGCTAAACTGAATACAGTGTATATATATATATATATATATATATATATATATATATGCAACACCTGGGATGCATATATATACACAATACACTTTAAGTGCAGCTAACTGACTGACTGTCCTGCCTAATCTAGCTAACTCAAATGAAATGACACTGTCTCTCTCTCTCTCTCTAAGCACACCGGAACACACTGCACAGGGCCGCTGTGCAGGCGGCCTTATATAGTGTGGGGCGTGTACTAAATCCCCTGAGCCATAATTGGCCAAAGCCTCCTTGGCTTTGGCCAATTATGGCTCTCTGTTAAGGCGGCGCTGTGATTGGCCAAGCATGCGGGTCATAGTGCATGCTTGGCCAATCATCAGCAAGCAATGCACTGCGATGCCGCAGTGAATTATGGGCCGTGACGCGCCACACGAATTTGGCGCGAACGGCCCATATCGTTCGCAATTCGGCGAACGATCGAACAGCCGATGTTCGAGTCGAACATGGGTTCGACTCGAACACGAAGCTCATCCCTAGCCATGAACAAAATATGTGTCAAATTGTCAGAAACCATGAAATCAGGCCGAGACAGAAGTACAGTTAAATCACACATGTTTAATAATAAAAGCAGCCACAAGGATGCATAGCACTCTCAGAGGTAGAACGTTAAGACAGAAGGGCGCCAGTACCAGTCTCAGAAGCATCAACCTCAAGGATAAAAGGTAATGTAGGATCAGGGTGTGCCAACACAGGAGCAGAAACAAAAGACCTAGGTTTGAGAAAAACCCTTCGGATTATTATGAAATACCAACCCACAACAGATACCAACCACTATATGATGCACCGAACCAGGGAAACCCACAGGGAAGCTCTTTTTTAGAGAAGGGGCGGGGGAACCTGGGCAAAGAGGAAAGAAATATAGAAAAAGAGGTATACGAGCAGGAAGAAGGTTACAACAAAAAAAGAAGAAGGGAAAATTAGGGGAAGGGATATACAACCTTAGTGGCACCATCTTTACCAGGGAAAGAGACCTTAACATTGGATAAGGGGATTAAATATGCGCCTAAAAAAGGACTCAATGAATTTGAGACCTATATAGGGATTCAAAAGTTTATTAGGAAGCTGAATGTGAAAAAGTACTATGTACAAAACCCAAGAGAAAGGGCAGCAATGGAAGGTGACTTCACAAATCTAAGGAATTGATCTGTTTTTAACCCGACAATAGCTTACAACAAATATAAAGATTTATTTAAAAAACTGGTCACTACTGACTTTGAACAAAGCCCGGCCATGAGGGGGTATGGCACCAGGTTGAAGGTCAATTCCGCAACCATACGGCTGGTGTGGAGGCAAACTACTGACCTGACCTTTGTCAAAGACATCGCTAAAATCATGGTACTCCTCCGGCAGGGAGGAGAGTGAAGAGGTGCACAGGTGCATTGTGGTGACCAGGAGAGAACCTCAGCACGGAGCCAATCAAAAGAGGGGTTGTGCCTCTGTAACCAAGGATAACCAATAACCAGCGGAAACTTAGGTGAGGAAATAGCTTGGAATTGGATTATCTCATGGTGAAGAGCCCCTACAGCCATGGACAACGTAACCGTCTCATGAGTCACATGGGCAGGCTGTAGAGGTCTCCCGTCAAGAGCCTCAATTGCAAGTGGAGTGTCACGCAGCTGCAGTGGAATCGAGTACTTCGATACAAAGGCAGCATCAATGACCCGGCCTGCAGCCCCAGAGTCGATTAGAGCATGTATCTCGACGGATGACTCAGCCCAAGAAAGGGTGACCTAAACCAGGGACTTATTCTTCTGAATAACTGGGAATGAAACAACGCCACCTAAGGTCTGTCCGTGACAGGACCTCAAAGTTCAAGCATTCCCTGGACAGGTAGAACAAGACTTCAAAAAGTGACCTGCCTGGCCACAATAAAGGCACAATCTCTCCCTCCTCCTAAAGGTTCTCTCATCCGCAGAGAGACACGTGAAACCCAAGTGCATGGGTTCACCTTCACTGACCAACTCGGTACCAGGAGGCATGGGAAGTTAGCGAGGCACGGGTGGGACTACTGGGAATAGGATAAGGATAAGGGGATTAAATATGCGCCTAAAAAAGGACTCAATGAATTTGAGACCTATATAGGGATTCAAAAGTTTATTAGGAAGCTGAATGTGAAAAAGTACTATGTACAAAACCAAGGAGAAAGGGCAGCAATGGAAGGTAACTTCACAAATCTAAGGAATAGATCTGTTTTTAACCCGACATTAGCTAACAACAAATATATAGATTTATTTAAAAAATTGGTCACTACTGACTTTGAACAACAACCTATTAAAACAATTTATGAACAAAGGGATATAAAAATGGGTCTCAAATCTCTGGAGGAGAGGAGAGACATTGTGATCAGCCCAGCCAATAGTGGGGGCGGGGGATTGTGGTACTTTCCATTGACCAATATAAGACAGAAATGTGTAACAATCTTGGGGATAGAAGCACATATCAAATACTGGCATCCAATCCTATCAACCAGTTTAAACGTGAGTTGGCTACTTTGATTCAATACTGGGTAGAAAGGGAAAAACTCAACAAGTATGAAAAGAAATATTTGGTACCCACGGCATGTAGATTACCTATTATCTACTATAATCCAAAAATACACAAGAATAAAACAACCCCCCGGGGCGACCCATTGTAAGTGGGAGAGAGTTGCTCACCTCCAGATTAGGGGAATACATTTGATATACATCCTTTAGTTAAAAACACCAGGGCCTTTTTGAAAGACACCAAGCATACTTTACTGTTGTTGAAGGGATGTAATGGTGATACAGATATTGTGATGTCCACGGCTGATGTGGCCTTGCTATATACTAACATAGATCATCAGGGGGCTATGAAAGCAGTCAAGTGGGCCTTAAAAAAGAAAATCCAGATGGAAAGGAGATTACATCAATTTGTTTTGAAATGTTTCAATTTTTTTTTTAAAACACATTTATTTTTGGTAAGAAAACATCTTCTACCTCCAAACAAAAGGTATTGCTTTGGGCTCCAAGTTTACGCCTAGTGTCACCAATTTGTACATGGCGAAATGGGAGGAGGAGGGTGTTTTATATCATTTGAACTCAAGGATATTACTTTACAGACGTTTCATTGATGATATATTGATAATATGGAAAGGGTCTAAGGTAGAACTGGAAGGTTTTTTACAGAATGTGAATGACAATGAGTGTAATATAATCTTGTCATGGGATATTATTAGTGAAGTTATACACTTTCTTGACCTAGAGATTAAAAGTAAACCCCGAGGTATAGAAACAAAAACATATTTTAAGGCCCCAGATCGTAATTCATACATACCCACATCCAGCTGTCATCATAAGTCGTGGATTAATAAAATCCCCAGAGGGCAATTTATGCGAATCAAAAAGAATTGTACAAATAATGATGATATTGCGATGAAAACAGACAAACTAATGAAGATGTTCATAGAGAAGGGCTACCAACCTGACTTTCTTAAAATAGAGAAATATACAATTAAAGGTACAGAAAGGGAACATCTCTTAGCAGATAAGGAAGTAAGCGACAAAAATAACTAAAATATAGGCACCTGTATTGTTTTAGATTATAATTTACAAAACAGAGATGTGGAAAATATCATCAGTAGATATTGGGGGGTACTGAAGCAGGATACACAGTTAAAAGATAGTTTGCCAGAGAAACCAAGGATTGTTTAAAAGTGAGCCCCGAACTTGAGAGATAAACTGGTACATAACATCGTTGAGCCACCCATGCCCAAACAATTAATGTTTTGGGATGTTAAAGGCTTCCATGGATGTAGTAGGTGTTACAGTTGCATTAGGGTTTCAAATAATATTAGGAAGGTGAAGAGTTTTGTTAATTCAAAAACTCAGCACCTAGACACTTTTAGAGATATCATTCCATGTGATACGATTGGGGTGGTATATGTTATTAAGTGCCTATGTAACTTATTGTACGTAGGAAGAACTAAAAGGGCGCTAAAAGTTTGGATGGAAGAACATGTTAGAAATATCCGAAAGGGTTTTGAAAAACATCACTTATTGGTACATTTTAGGGATGTCCATAATGAAAATATTGCAGGGATGCAATTTTGGGGTATAGAAGCCCCCAAAAGACATTGGAGAGTGTCTAATTATTAAAGAGAGATCAGTAAAAAAGAGTCCTTGTGGATATATCAGTTGGGGTCCTTGATGCCGGGGGGGCTAAACAAGGAGTTTGATCTTAAATGTTTCCTTAGTAATAGTTCATGTCTCAACCCCTTGGTTTGGGTCTCACTGACAATGGTTTGGAATTGGGTCAGAATTGATCCATGTGGGTAGTCATACAGTCTAGTACTGATAGTTATCCACTATGTCCTATTATATGTTTATAAGTTTGAGGCAGATGTGCTTAGGGTTATATTAGTTGATGTGTTTTGATCCATCAATGGGTTACCTTATAACCCATCTGTAGGGGAAGGGGGGTAGTTGTAATATGGTACATAGGGGATGTTAGGTACTTTGGTAGTCCCCAATTGTATATATATATATATATATATATATATTTTTTTTAGGGTGTCAAAAAAGGGGGGTAAATAGGGGGTGGATAGGTATGCTGTGAGTTCCTAGTCGCATTCCTTTGTGGGTGTTGAACCAGGTAAATTTGAGAGGTATGATGTTCATATAGTTTTTAGGTACTAATGTGAACGGGAATTTTTTAGATCAACAGCACATGGGTACTGTAATGGAAATTTGTAAGTTCTGTATATAATTGTATTCTATTTTGTATGTATTGCACACTGCCCTCACTGTGCACACAGCACTAATTATGTTTTCAGTAAATGTTTACATTCTTTCGAGTCCTGATTAGAATTAGCCTGCCTATGTAACGCCCCTTGTTACCATAAACGTACAATTGTAATATTAATATGATACCTACGTAATTATGTGCATAAAAACCTTCAATTGCGTCATAATAAAGCAGAACAGTTATTTGGAAAGATGCTGAGCGTATCTTTTGTGTCTGTTCCCTACTGCAGTAGTTATTATTAATTTTGAACCACTAATCAATATGAGGATAGGAGTTGCCTATCATCAATTTAACCAAGTCAGCATGGCAAGCTTTGCTTTAGGAGGGGATTCCAGGTGACCCTGAGTATCTGAAATGAGGAGCTTGAGAGGATCCGGGAATTTCTGATAATCAGCCGGCTGAGTTAAGCCTTTTGTTTACATTTGAGTTATGATCGATCGGTAAGGCTTTTTTGGGACAAAGGGTACCTATTTTACTCCCCTAAATCGAACTGTATTGATTGGTGGTTATATGTTATGTTGTCCCTGTCTATTGTCCATCGGAGTGTTATAGATAAGAAAGGGAAGAATAGTGCTGTTCACAGGTATATGTAGTACATCTGCTAGATAAAGTAGTTTAGAGGCAAGAGGGTATAGGCACACGTAGAGAAGACTGGCCAGTCATTATGGGCATTGAATTAAGTAAGGGATTGAAGGTTAAGAGACCCTCAAAAATGTCCAGCGCAAGAGGAGCGCTATATATGAACCGAAGTTGTGGTTCCGCCTATACTGAGCCCCTAGATTAATGGTTAAAGTGGACAGGGATCCACAATGGGTAACTGGGTTACCACCAAAGTCCACAGGGACTAAGAATCATGCAGAGTAAACAGCTAGAGAAACAGCTATGTGAGCAGGATGAATCAAGGGTGACAATTAACACTAGACAGAAAGGGACATTTTCATGTTACATTGTGGGATGAATTTGGGGTCAGGCACTACAACTAGTAAAATCAGAAACAGAGAAATGAGAATTAAAAAACAGAATACTTTATATGTTGTCACAGAGGGAAGATGGGATGAGCACTCTGGCTGCCCATCTGATCATAGAAGCTAGATATAAAAGATATCTGAACAAAATAAGGAAAGCAGAATTTAGGCAGGGAAATATTAATGAGAGTTAAAAGAAAGTGAGAGAATGATATGCATGTGTTGTGTACAAATGGGAAAAATGTAAGCGATTTAAGAGACATATATTCGTGTATGTGTGAATGCTGGAAGCTTTAGTTCTATCCCTTGTGTGTGTCATGTATGCAGATGTGACCCCCTCCTTTGTGCTTTCATGAAAGAATGTGGCTGAGATGAGAGGTCAGTGATAAGCTGGAAGGACACCATGCCATTTCCATTTTTTTTTAGACAAAACATTTATAACAAAATGTGCCGGGTTAACGAATCTAATGGTAAACAATGTGATCACAATTATTTTGAATCTGTTTTCCAAACATGGTAAAATGAAGATTACATTTAACCGTGTATTACACAAATTGAATATCCTTTGATAGTGGAAACAGTGCATTTAAAAAAGGGAAATTAAGTAAAATTAAGTAATAATGAGTATTAATTTCTAATATGAGTTTAACAATTTTATTAATAATAAAGATATATTGAAGATGGTTTAGACAACCTTTGGTTGGAAATGAAATCCAGGTTATTGGGGAAATTTGTAAAAATGGGATTAGTTTAGATTAAGATAACAATTTTGTAATTTTACATTTATACAACAAGCCCTTATTGAGAGAAAAAAAGATTAAGATGAGGTTGTTATTTGGAATAAAGCTGACATAATATTTAACAAAGCCAAGATGGATGGGATACATAAGAAGTTTTTGCTGACTTGGTTAAATTGATGATAGGTAACTCCTATCCTCATATTGATTAGTGGTTCCAAATTAATAATAACTACTGCAGTAGGTAACAGACACAAAAGATACGCTCAGCATCTTTCCAAATAACTGTTCTGCTTTATTATGACACAATTGAAGGTTTTTATGCACATGATTACGTAGGTATCACATTAACCACTTGCCTACTGGGCACTTAAACCCCCCTCCTGCCCAGACCAATTTTCAGCTTTCAGTGCTCTCACACTTTGAATGACAATTACTCAGTCATGAAATACGGTACCCAAATGAATTTTTTGTCCTTTTTTTCATACAAATAGAGCTTTCTTTTGGTGGTATTTGATCATCTCTGGGTTTTTTATTTTTTGCGCTATAAATAAAAAAAGACCGAAAATTTTGAAAAAAAAACGAATTTTTCTTAGTTTCTGTGATAAAATTTTGCAAATTATTAATTTTTCTTTATAAATTTTGGCCACAATTTATACTGCTACATATCTTTGGTAAAAATAACCCAAATTAGTGGATATTATTTGGTCTTTGTGAAAGTTAGAGAGTCTACAGGTTATGGTGCAAATCATAAGAAATTGATCACACCTGATGTACTGGTGGACTGATCTCATTTCTTGCAATCCGAACAAGTCAGGAAAGTACAAATACCCCCCAAATGACCCCTTTTTTGAAAGTAGACATTCCAAGGTATTTAGTAAGATGCATGGTGAGGTTTTTGATGTTGTCATTTTTTCCCACAATTCTTTGCAAAATTAAGATTTTTTTTTTCCCCACAAAATTGTCGTTGTAATAGGTTATTTCTCTCACATGACATGTATATACCACAAATAACACCCCAAAATACATTCTGCTACTCCTCCTGAGTATTACGATACCACATGTGTGGGACTTTTTCACAGCCTGGCCACATACAGAGGCCCAACATGCAGGGAGCGCCATCAGGTGTTCTAGGAGCATAAATTACACATCTAACTTGTTGACTACGTATTACACTTTTGAAGGCCCTGGAGCACCAGGACAATGACATGTGACACTGATGACAGATGGCACTGATACGTGGCACTGATGACACTGACGTGGCACTGATGACAGATGGCACTGATACGTGGCATTGATGACACTGATATGGCATTGATGACAGATGGCACTAATATGTGGCACTGATGACACTGATGACAGATGGCACTAATACGTGGCACTTATGACATTTGGCACTAATACATGGCACTGACAGATGGCACTAATACGTGGCACTGATGACACTTGACACTGATGACACTAATATGTGGCACTAATGACACTTGACACTGATGACAGATGGCACTAATATGTGGCACTAATGACACGTGGCAGTGATGACAGATGGCACTGATGACAGATGGCACTAATACGTGGCACTGATGACACGTGACACTGATGACAGATGCCACTGATACGTGGCACTGGGGAGGGATGGCACGGGGGAGGGATGGCACTGGGGAGGGATGGCACTGTGGACAGATGGCACTGGGGAGGGATGACAGTGGGGAGGGATGGCACTGTGGACAGATGGCACTGGGGAGGGATGACAGTGGGGAGGGATGCCAGTGGGGAGGGATGGCACTGTGTACAGATGGCACTGGGGAGGGATGACAGTAGGGACGGGTGGCACTGGGGAGGGATGGCAGTTGGGACGGATGGCACTGGGGAGGGATGGCTGTGGGGACGGATGGCACTGGCGACAGACAGTGGGGAGGGATGACAGGAGACACTGACAACTTTTTTTTAGTTTTTTTTTTTTTTTCCCCACTCACCGCTGCAGCGGTTCGCTCTCCCTCCTCACACGCTGTCTCTGTGTGAGGAGGGAGAGCCGGAGATGAGAGAGGATCTCATATGTTTACATATGAGATC
Organism: Aquarana catesbeiana; assembly: GCF_042186555.1. Taxonomy (NCBI): domain Eukaryota; kingdom Metazoa; phylum Chordata; class Amphibia; order Anura; family Ranidae; genus Aquarana; species Aquarana catesbeiana. The sequence continues at coordinate 22,914,801 of NC_133327.1, forward strand.
CTCTCTCATTGGCACCGCCGATCGCACTGTAAACGGCTGCTGTCATTGGTCGTTTACGGCGATCTGTGACTGGCTGTGTCCGAGGGACACGGCCAGCACAGAACTTCCGCGATGCGTGCCCGCGGGAGCGCGCATTGCGGAAGTAAACAGCTGGACGTCCAGGGACGTCCACCCAGCAGATAGCGTCCGCGCTGCAGCCGTCTTTCGGCTATAGCACGGGCGTGAAGTGGTTAATATTACAATTGTACGTTTATGGTAACAAGGGGCGTTACATAGGCAGGCTAATTCTAATCAGGACTCGAAAGAATGTAAACATTTACTGAAAACATTATTAGTGCTGTGTGCACAGTGAGGGCAATGTGCAATGCATACAAAATAGATACAATTATATACAGAACGTACAAATTTCCATTACAGTACTCAGTTACATGTGTGTGTGTGCGCATGTGTATGCAGATTGTTATGTGCTAGTTTCTATTATACTTTATTTTAGTTTAATTTTATTTATATTATAGTATATAAGTCGTAATCAGATTGGGCATTGAAGGTGGGGAGTGTAGGGTCAGGTATGTGAGGATGCGTGTAGTGATTGTATGTTTGCGTGCCACTACACATAATAACTTCTGTTGTATAATACTAAGGTGAGCGCATACACCAAAGGGGAGCACAAAAGTGGACATGAGCACCTTTTATGTTATCATCATTAATGAGAATCAGAAGAAAGAACTAATTAGGAGTGGACTTTATGTTGCGTTCCTTTTAAAGCACATTAATGCATGAACAGTCTTGCACCAGAGCACTTTAAGCACGATATATGTGTTATTTATAGTAGTTAATCAATGTGGATGCACTTTATATAGAGTTTTGTATAGTCACATAAGTTGTCACTGGAATTATCGCATATGATTGCAATTTTTAATCGCATAGGATTATCACTGGTATTATCGCACAGGATTGCAATTTTCAACTGCATAGGATTGCAATACATGTATAATATTTAACTGCATAGGATTGCAACATTTTATATTATAATATTTTGAAGTCAACAGTGGTAATATTGAATGTGACAGGTTCATGATCACATTTGGATAGAGCAGCATTGCATTAGTTTATTTACTGGGTTGGCACGAGCATATGGGACGTGATCAATGCTTGCAGTTTTCTTTTATAATCATTTGGACCTTTACATGGTAGCTTGCAAGAATTTGTTTGTTGTTTAGTGAGGATATACTACTTAGAAATAAACTGCATCTAGAATTACATTGTATAGCCTCAAGTAAAGGTGTAAGCAACACTCTACACAGCATGTCAAAAAGACTAGGAAATATTTTCAAATATAAGATTCCCATACCTTAGTTAGATTACAAGATACCTGGTTCATATTATTATGAATTGAATTATGAGCTCAAACCTTTCCATAAAATGCCTTGTTAAAGTTTAACAATCTTGTTAACCTACCATTAGTACTAGCTGCATACCAACCTTTCCTGGTTTGCATATGATGCCTTTGTATTCCAAATGTTTTTCAGCAAAAGCAATGGATATTGAGATTAGGAAAACATACTGTCTCTCCAGGTTGGACTGGGAAACAACCAGCTAGATAAGCACTGACTGGTAGTGACAGGGTTTAATGCTCCAGGAAGGCGGTCTAGGCTCCTTCAATGGGAAGTGGGATTGTTGTGCCCTTGTTTTATTGGGTTGCAGATAATGGAAGTAGCACAGCCTTATCCCAACTACATCTGTGTCATGCATTCCTCTAGAACAACCATTCTCATTCAGGGTTTCATGTAAAACAAGGGTTCCTCATAAGGTTACTAGGGGATCCTTAAGCTGTGGCTGAGCTGGTTCCCATCTGATGGTGCTTGCATTATTCCAAGTCCAATGCCACTTGGCAGAGCTAGCAGCATGACACCACTGATCATTTTTTAGTTGTTTATAAGGGTGGCATTCTGACCACCACTATAAGGGTCCTCCTTCCATCTGACCCCAGTTATTTAATTTTAGTAGGGGTTCCACTAGGATGTGAAGATCATTTTAGGTTCCTCTGCGTTAAAAAGGTTGAGAAAGGCTGCTCTAGAAACAGATTCTTTTCTGCAATCATTTTAAGGCTAGCTTCTGAATTTTCAACTGCATTTGGTAGCACTTGTACATTAGTAATTAGGGATGAGCTCAGGCATGTTCGGATCCTAGTCAAAAACCACTTGAGCAAACCCGAAGTTGTCACCTCTCACAGAGTCAAGGAAAGTTTCCACAATTATTGTTTTGTTATTGTTATGTTGAGTTCCAGGGAAACAGACGGCAATCACCAGCACTAGTAATGTTTCTGCAGGGACTGTGGCAAAATATTTAATATTGTTCAAATAGTATGGTATCAGAGAACACAGTGACACTGGCAACACAGGTGCTGAAGTAGTAGTGTTCTCAGTAATGTTAGCAGCATACTGGCAGAATTTCAACATAAAGGTCGTTAGCTTGGCATAGATCACATTACAGAGCAGCTTCTGTGTTGGGGGTGGGGGTATCTAATAGGCAGAGTAGCAGTACAAGCAGTACTTGGGGGACTGCTGCAAGTCCTATGACACAGCACAGCACAGAAGATAGCAGAGTTGACATTGGTGTCCTTAATCTGTCCCTGCTCAAACAGGAACATTTCCCTAGGGCTAATTCACTGTCCCTGACAAGCGTTGTTCTTTCCCTACTCTAGCCACACACAAAATACATGCCAAATTGTCAGAAACCATGAAATCAGGCCGAGACAGAAGTACAGTTAAATCACACATGTTTAATAATTAAAGTAAAAGGAACAAACATAGTCAAAACATAGCCAAAGTTCAGTAACTGGAATGGGTAGTCAGTCAAGCCAGAAGTCAGGGATCAATGTAGTGGAACAGAAAGCAGGATCTGGAGCCAGAAGGGATGTCAGCAAAGCAAGTCTTGAACAGAATCATAGGAGATAGTTTTGGTGATGTTGACCAAGGCGAAGGCAGAGATCCTCTGGACTGGACGGCTTAAGTAGGCAGGACTGACAAGCAGGACATCATCAACAGCTGAGTAACTGTGGAGAGCTAGGCCAGCTCAGAGAAGGAAGGGCTGAGCCCCGCCCTGACAGTACCCCCTCCTCAATGACCCCTCCCCCTCGGAGGACCACCAGGCTTGAGGGCAAAATTTCTATGGAAATCACAGAGGAGGACAGGGGCATGTACGTCCGAGGATGAGACCCAAGAGCGTTCCTCTGGCCCGTACCCTTTCCAATGCACCAGGTACTGTATGCACCCACGGAACCTATGGGAGTGAACAATGGACTGTATGTCATACTCCTCATGGTTCTCAACCTGTACAGGGTGACGACTTGGCACCAAGGTGGTAAAGCGGTTGCAGACAAAAGATTTTAATACGGAGACATGAAATACATTCGAAATACGCATATTAGAAGGAAGGTCTAATGCTTAAACCACTGGTTTAATCCCGCGAAGAATACGGAAAGACCCAATAAACTGAGGTGCGACTTTCAGAGAGGGAACACGAAGTCGGAGGTTGCCAGATGACAGCCAGACCCTGTCCCCAACCTGGTAGGAAGGCGCAGGCAGGTGTCTGCAGTCAGCATGGAGTCTGTACCTATGATTAGCAGATGCAGGAATACTCTGTGGAACATGGAGGGTTGGAAACCATAATTCATTATAAACGGGGATAATCGGGAAGCAGAATTCAAGGCACTGTTAAGTAATAGGTCTGACCAGTTGCTATGATGGTCAGAAATATAGCAACGTAGGAATTGCTCCAAGGACTGATTGGCTCGTTCTGGAGCCCCATTAGACTGCGGGTGATACGCAGAAGAGAAAGCAATCTGAATTCCCAACTGTGCACAAAAGGCTCGCCAGAATCGGGACACAAACTGACTCCCCCTATACAAGACAATCACCTTGGGTAGCTCATGTAAGCGAAAGATCTCCCGAGCAAAAATGGGAGCCAGTTTGTTAGAAGTTGTCAACTTCTTAAGTGTAATACAATGACACATCTTTGAGAAGCGATCAACCACCATAAGGACAACTGTGTTGCCCTGGGTGTTGGGTAACTCCACAATGAAATCCATAGACAGGTGGGTCCAGGGCCTCTCTCCATTGGATATGGGTTGTAGGAGGCCCACTGGAAGGTGACATGGAGTCTTACTCTGAGCACACATGGAACAGGCAGCTATGAAGTCAGTTACATCAGCACGTAGACTAGGCCACCAGAATTGTTGAGAAATGACCCAAAAGAGTTGATTCTTCCCAGGATGGCCAGCAGTAGGGATGAGCTTCGAGTTCGAGTCGAACAGCGAACAATTTGGGGTGTTCGCGGCAAATTTGAATGAATGAAAAAAATGACATGGGGGTCCCCTAAATTCCATACCAGACCCTTCAGGTCTGGTATGGATTTTAAGGAGAACCCCGCACAAAAAAAAAAATGGCGTGGGGTCCCCCCAAAAATCCATACCAGACCCTTATCCGAGCACGCAACCTGGCAGGCCGCAGGAAAAGAGGGGGGACGAGAGCGCCCCCCCTCCTGAACCGTACCAGGCCACATCCCCTCAACATTGGGAGGGTGCTTTGGGGTAGCCCCCCAAAACACCTTGTCTCCATGTTGATGAGGACAAGGGCCTCATCCCCACAACCCTGGCCGGTGGTTGTGGGGGTCTGCTGGCAGGGGGCTTATCGGAATCTGGAAGCCCCCTTTAACAAGGGGACCCCCAGATCCCAGCCCCCCCCCGTGTGAAATGGTAAGTGGGTACTGTACCCTACCATTTCACTAAAAAACTGTCAAAAATGTTAAAAATGACAAGAGACAGTTTTTGACAATTCCTTTATTTAAATTCTTCTTCTTTCTTCTATCTTCCTTCATCTTCTTCTGGTTCTTCTGGCTCTTCTGGTTCTTCCTCCGGCGTTCTCGTCCAGCATCTCCTCCGTGGCGTCTTCTATCTTCTCCTCGGGCCACGCCACGGAGGAGATGCTGGACGAGAACGCCGGAGGAAGAACCAGAAGAGCCAGAAGAACCAGAAGAAGAAGATGAAGGAAGACAGAAGAAAGAAGAAAGAAGAAAGAAGAAGCATTTAAATTAAGGAATTGTCAAAAACTGTCTCTTGTCATTTTTAACATTTTTGACAGTTTTTTAGTGAAATGGTAGGGGTAAGTACCCCCTTACCATTTCACACTGGGGGGCGGGATCTGGGGGTCCCCTTGTTAAAGGGGGCTTCCAGATTCAGATAAGCCCCCCACCCGCAGACCCCCACAACCACCGGCCAGGGTTATGGGGATGAGGCCCTTGTCCTCATCAACATGGGGACAAGGTGTTTTGGGGGGCTACCCCAAAGCACCCTCCCAATGTTGAGGGCATGTGGCCTGGTACGGTTCAGGAGGGGGGGCGCTCTCTCGTCCCCCCTCTTTTCCTGCGGCCTGCCAGGTTGCGTGCTCAGATAAGGTTCTGGTATGGATTTTTGGGGGGACCCCACGCCGTTTTTTTTTTTTTTTGGCGCGGGTTTCCCCTTAAAACCCATACCAGACCTGAAGGGTCTGGTATGGAACTTAGGGGGACCCCCACGTCTTTTTTTTTTTAAATTTTGGCCGGGGTTCCCCTTAATATCCATACCAGACCTGAAGGGCCTAGTATGGAATTTAGGGGGACCCCCACGTCATTTTTTTTTTAAATTTTGGTTCGGGGTTCCCCTGTGGGGAATTCCCATGCCGTTTTTATCAATGAACTTTTATGTGTATTGTCGGACCGGCAATGCAATAGCCGCGAATAGTTTTAAATGGCTTTTTTCCTTGGAAATGTAATTTTGCTGTCAGACTGTTCTAAACACGGGAAACATGCACCCCTTTACAGGCTTACTATAGACACCCCCCAGCTACGAAATTTAAAGGGATATTACACTTTTATTGTTTGACTTTAAGCATTATTAAAATCCCTGCTCCTGAAAAAAACGGCCGTTTTTAAAAGTTTTTTTTGCATTGATCCATGTCCCCTGGGGCAGGACCCAGGTCCTCAAACACTTTTTATGACAATAACTTGCATATAAGCCTTTAAAATTAGCACTTTTGATTATTCATGTTCGTGTCCCATAGACTTTAACGGTGTTCGCGTGTTCAAACGTACTTTTTTCCTGTTCGCATGTTCTAGTGCGAACCGAACAGGGGGTGTTCGGCTCATCCCTAGCCAGCAGCCTTGGGAGAATGGCAAGTCTGGAGCACGGCAGTATTGAGACTCTCTGGGACAAAGCAGCGGTCACAAGGCTTCTCAGGAGTGGCATGGACCTGAGCAGCAAGAGTTTTGTCACCCAAAGGAGAAGTGAGACTGGTGCGAACCGTAGCCGGAATACGATCAGGAGGAATCACAGGGACCAAAACCGACTCCAACTTGGAAGTGGAGGAAAATTGTCCTGACAAGGCATCAGCCCTTACATTCTTAGTACCGGGTAAGAATGAGACAATGTAATTGATATTTGACAAGAAAAGAGCCCATCGGGCCCTTTTGGGAGAGAGGCGTTTAGCCTCAGACAAGAATGTGAGACTTTTATGGTCAGTAAGAATGAGAACCGGCACAGTGGTACCTTTGAGGAGATATCTCCATTCTTTCAAGGCTAAAATGATCGCCAACAGCTCTCTGTCACCAATCTCGTAATTGCACCCCACAGGTTACAACTTCTTGTACAACTTCTTACTAATAAAAGAAACAAATGTAGTCAAAACATAGCCAGAGATCAGTAACCGGAAAGGATAGTCAGCCAAGCCAGAAGTCAGGGATCAATGTAGTGGAACAGCAAGCAGGATCTGGAGCCAGAAGGGATGTCAGCAAAGCAAGTCTTGAACAGGATCGCATGTTCGATGTTGACCAAGGTGAAGGCAGAGATCCTCTGGACTGGACGGCTTAATTAAGCAGGACTGACAAGCAGGATATCAACAGCTGAGTAACTGTGGAGAGATAGGAGCTGGCAATTAGCAGACAGCTGAGCGGCCAGCTTAGAGAAGGAAGGGCTGAGCCCAGCCCTGACACAAACACATTGGAGCTTTGCTATTTATAAGCATTGCCTCCGTTAAAGATGGCCACTGAGGTCACCCAGTGTTGCAGTGTCCAATCAGACCACTGCTCCTCTGGTCAAATATACAGAGTCTGCAGAGGGACAATCCCCTACGCCCTCTGTACAACAGCCAGCATCACAGCACCTCTCTACAGAAGGGAGGGTAAACTGCACCCAGGGCCATCTTTAACCACTTGCTGCATGCCCCCCTTCATATGACAGCGGGACGGTGCATCTGTTATCCTGGGCCGCCGTCATATGATGGCACTGCCTTCTAGGATCCCTACGGGGCGCATGCCCGCCGCATCACTCGGGTCCCGGTGCGCGTGCCCGGCGGCCGCGATATCCGCCGGGCACCCGCTATTGCCCGGTAACTGAACAGGACTGTGGATCTGTGTATGTAAACACACAGATCCGTGTCCTGTCAGATGGGAGGAGACCGATGGTGTGTTCCTTGTACAGAGGAACACCGATCGTTCTCCTCCCCTTGTGAATCCCCTCCCCCCACAGTTAGAATCACCTTCATTGCCAATCACATTTATACAGTAATCAATGCATTTTTATAGCACGGATCGCTGTATAAATGTGAATGGTCCCAAAAATGTGTCAAAATTGTCCGATGTGTCCGCCGCAATATTGCATTCACGATAAAAATCGCAGATCGCCGCCATTACTAGTAAAAAAAAAAAATAATAATCAAAATGCTATAAATCTATCCCCTTATCTTGTAGACGCTATAACTTTTGCGCAAACCAATAAATATTTTACCAAAAATATGTAGAAGAATATGTATTGGCCTAAACTGAGGAAAAAATTTGTTTAAAAAAAAAAATTTGGATATTTATTATAGCAAAAAGTAAAAAATATTGTGTTTTTTTCAAAATTGTCAGTCTTGTATAGCGCAAAAAATAAAAACCGCAGGGGTGATCAAATACCACCAAAAGAAAGCTCTATCAGTGGGGAAAAAATGCTAAAAATTTCATTTGGGTACAGTGTTGTATGACCGTGAAATTGTGACAGCGCTGAAAGCTGAAAATTGGCTTGGGCAGGAAGGGGGTGAAAATGCCCTGTATGGAAATGGTTAAGGCAGGGCAAAATGGGCAGCTGTCCCAGGCCCAGACATTGTTGTGGGGCCAAACATCCTACCAATCACTCCCTGTAACATAGTGCAACTGCAGGAAAAGGAAAGCAGTAAGCAGTGATGTCTAAGATGGACAGTGAAGCTGGCCGAGAGGAGGGAGACACTGACAAGCAGTGGCAGGGGCTGGATGAGTGAGGGAGAATCACAGGAATGAGGCAATGACATTCCTAAGGTGGCATCGATGAGCAGAAAGCCAGAGTTATAATCTGAATGAGCACATGTGCATAGCTGAACAGACATTTTCCACTGTTTAAAATGCTAATCTAGTATCGCCCTTCTCTTCCTCTTTGCTTGCTATTAACATTAACAGCTCTGCCTGTGCATAACACTCGTCAGCATGGATGAGCAGACAGTTGGTAAATTGTTTGATTCTCAATGGGCTTATTTGCACGGCTAAGTTAAACGTTCACTGCTTTAGCTGCTAAACTATCAGTCATCGCTGCCTCTCTGATTGCTATGATCATTGACAGTACTGTTTTGAATGTAATCCTGGTTGGCTTTGGTAACCCCATATTTTCTGCCACATGTTAGATTCTGCTGCAATACAACACAACACTTCTACTCTGGCAAGGAGACTGCTGTGTTAGTTTGTGTTAGCAACCAATCAGTGAGTGGTAATAATGTGCAGTAACCTCTAGCAACCAATCAGTGAGCAGAAATAATGTGCAGTAACCTCTAGCAATCAATCAATGAAAGGTAAGGATGTTACATTCAACCTGTGAAAGTAAACAAGGAAACTATTAAACACATATTACAAGCATTTTTTGCCCAAGTTCGCTGGACTTCTGTTAGTTGGAATGCAGGTGGTACGCAAACCGTGTGCCTGCATGTTTTGAATTGGGCAAATTGTTTTTATTGTGTTTTATGTCGATGCCTCTTATGCAATAAAAGGATTTTTTTACATACTACATAATCAGGAGCCCCTTCTTCTTCTTTCTTAATATATGATCAATTAGTTGGAGTTCATAGTGTCGAGGACCAGTCTCTCCTTAGAAGACACACTTCCATTGGTATCAGCGCTTGGTTTGACTACCTGTAATGGGTGTCAAATTCATCTGGTGAGTAGATTGTTTGCCTGGTGGCGGTGGAAGACGCTATCTATCTTACCCAGTCTGCAAGGATTCTCATCACTCGCATTGATAGAAGATTTTGGTGGTGGTCTAAAGACATTTCATTTTAATTTAATTTTCTTTGGAAATTGTTTATGTTGGACATTTTTCATTATTATTGTTTCAGCACATATGTTTATGAATTCACTTATAAATTTTTAGCACTATTGTTTATGTATGCATATATGGTTATTTAGAGTGTGGTATGAAATTTATTTGATTTCTTTAGCACATTATTAGGTTGTTGGTCTCACTACCAGCTGCTCCATAGAGGTTTTTTCAGCACAATTGTAATGTATTTATTTTGATTCATAGTGCGCGGCTTATAGGTATTTCTTATATTTTTCACACTCTTTCCTTTGTTGGCTTACCATTGTTGAAGATGCAGGAAAAAAGAACGTACAAAGCCCAACGTTTGGTGGTCCTACTGACTTATTTGCCCTTTTTGGAAAGAACAATTCAACCACTATTATCAAAATGTGGATATGGATAGAACGGAGTCTCTAGAAATAGCCCTACTTTAATTGTTCCCAGAATACCCAGTGGTAGCGAAGAGAGATATTTTATGATTTCACTTTTCTGAAGGTAGGTCATTGATAACTAAGCACTGGAAGTCAACCACTACCCCATAGATCATGAAGTAGGTAAATTAATATACTGGGAATGGAGGAGATAATAGCTTACCCACAAGATCAAAACCAAAACTTTGTTGCATCATGGAGCACTTGGATCAAATTCTCTAACTTTCCATTTACAACCTGTCCACCGGTTTATTTTTTGCAATCCATATATCTCATTCGGATGCTTTCTTAGGTGGCCTTCCCACCCCCTCTATCTGTCCCTGGTTATGTGATCCACACTCTACTGTCATGCAGGGAGGGGCGTGGCACCTCTCCAATCACATGTAGAATCATGGTTGATTCACACTGTCATTCCTTGGAATGCCTTTACCTCAGATGTAGTGAAGGTAGATTGTTAATCCCTAGGCTCTTGAGGTCAACCACTACCCCATAGTTCAGGAAGTAGGTAATACTGTATAATATAATGAGAATGGAGGAGATAATGGCCCAACCACAAGACCAAAACCAAAATTTTGTCGCAACATAGAGCACTCTGTATCAAATGTTCTAACGTTTTCCTTTTCCATCCCTTCCACTGATTTTTTTTTCGCAAGCCATATATCTCACTTGGATGCTGTGGGGCTTTCTCGGCTGGACCCCCCTTTCCTTCCTGTTCCTGCTTTCTATGCCTCCCTCATTGTGTGATCCATACTCTACTGTCTGGGTGCAGCCGGGGGAGAGGCATCCTTCCAACCACATCTAGAATTATGATTAAGTGATTCTTACTGTTTTTCGTTCACTGGAATGCTTTTACCTCAGATGCAATGATGTAACCCTTCATTAATACCAATAAGAAATAAATAAATGGGGGAGTCTGCTTCCTACATACGGAATGTACTATTTGTTAATTGTGTTGAAACGCTAATAAAACCTATTCTTTAAAAAATCTTTAATAACAATGAAGTTCAGCAAAGAAAGAGCAATAACCTGGTTTTAGCCCTTTGAAAAGAGGCATTGAGACAAAGATTGCAGAAAGAGCTTGTCTTTAGAGCTTTTAAAAGGTAAAATTAACATATTACACAACCTACTAGTGTCAAACCGAAATGAATTATCAATTTTGTTTTCAAGAGTTTTATTGAAAAAAAAAAAGGTTATGACAAATTTATAAGTAGCACTGAAATAAAATCATGTTATAATAGGCAAAAATTTTAAAGGGTAATCAGTTAAATAAGGTAGTTAGTTGTAAGAAGCGTTTTAAGCTTTCTGGCCCCTTTCTTCTCAGTAGTGTTTAACTTAGGTCCTGTTCTATGGATGGCTGAAATCTTCCACCAATTAGTAGATATGTATAGTGCCATTTTCTGGTTGGAGGAGGAGCCTATAGAGGCTGTTAGGGAAGTAAAAACATGTAGACTGCAATTGGGCCTGCCATGTGAGCAAAAACTGTTGTGTCCCCTCTCCTGTGGAGAGCATGAGTTGGGGACAATGTCCACCAAGGTTTCCTGGTACTGAGAAACTTAATTGAGATGCATGCCAAGCATGCAAAACTTTCAGTAATCATAGGCCATCTGTCCCTATTGTTCCTAGAACAGCCTTTGTCACAGTCAGGGATCAGGCTTAGAGACCAGTAGCTATTTAGCCATGGAGAAGCCCCACCAACCAACTGGATAAGTGTTCACGCAGGTCTCCCTGGTGGATAAAGCTGGCTCACCTGAGGTTTGGAGTCTGAGCACTAACCGGTATTCACCAGAGCTCCTGATGGTGGAGATGGGTTTTACTGAGTGATAGTATCCAGAGGGCTGTAGTCAGTGCTGGGTTTAGGAGTACATGACACAGAGAGAGCAGGGAGTCTGTAATGCACAGAATGCAGGGTCCAGGAGTATATAATGCACAGAATGCAGGGAACAGGAGTGTTATCCACAGAATGCAGGGGTCAGGAGTATGTCATGCACAGAATGCAGGGGACAGGCGTGTTATTCCCAGAATACAGGGGACAGGAGTACATAATGCACAGAATGCAGGGGACAGGAGTATGTAATGCACAGAATGCAGGGGACAGGATTATATAATGCACAGGAGGCAGGAGTATGTAATGCACAGAATGCAGGGGACAGGCATGTTATTCACAAAATGCAGGGGGTCAGGAGTATGTCATGCACAGAAAGGAGGGGGCAGGAGTATGTAATGCACAAAATGCAGGGGTCAGGCGTGCTACTCATAGAATACAAGGGACAGGAGTACATATTGCACAGAATGCAGGGGACAGGAGTATGTAATGCACAGAATGCAGGGGACAAGAGTGTTATCCACAGAATGTAGGGGTCAGGAGTATGTAATACACAGAGTGCAGGGGACAGGAGTGTTATCCACAGAATGTATGGGTCAGGAGTATGTAATGCACAGATTGCAGGGGACAGAAGTGTTATCCACAGAATGCAGGGGAAAGGAGTGTGTAATGCATAGTATTAGTCCTGAAACACTAATTTGCACACTCACCCCCCCAGCACAAATCTCTCTCACCCTCTCGGAACAAATCCTCGACAAGAAAATCCCCCCTCCTAACACATGGTTCCCCCTTATAAAAAAAAAAATCTTTCTTCCCTCCAGTACCCATCTCAGATTAAATCCTCTTACACCCCCCAAATCCTCCATCCTAGCACAACCCCCACATTCTAATAAAAATCCTCTCCCACCCAATTCCCCCTCTCTAAATCCCCCAGCACAAATCTTCTTTCCCTCACCAATCCCCCTTCCCAGCACACAACAACCCCCCCCCCCAATTTTTTTCCCAGCAAATATCCCCCCCCCTTCAAGAAGCCCCCCAAATCTCTATTTTAGTACAGATCCTACTCCTCCCAGTGTAAATCCTTTCTCCACTTTTAGCACAAATCATCTGCCCCAAATCCCCTTTCCCAGCACAGATCTCCTTCCACCCCCAAATGCCCTCTCCTAGAACAACTCCTCATCCTGGCACAAATACCCCACTCCCAAATCCCCTCCCAGCACAAATCCTCTCCCTGCTTCTAGCACAAAGCCACCCAACCCCTCCTTCCCAACATAAATCCTTTTCCCCCTCTTCAAAACCCTCCAGGTCAAATCTTGCCCCCAAACCCCCCTCCCAGCAAAAATTCTCTTCCCACTTCTAGCACAGATCCTCTCTCTCAAGTCCTCTCTTCCAGCACAACTTCCCCCCAATCTTGGGTAAAATACTTTCCCCCAGATCGCCCCCAGCAGAAATCCTCTTTCCCTCAAATCCCCCATGCCTGCACAAGTCTTCTCCCCAGTTCTATCACAAATCCTGACTTAAATCCCCCCTCCCAGCACAAACCTTCTTTCCCCTTCCCCAGGACAAATTTTTCCCCACCAACCCAAATCCCCTCTCTCAGCACAATCCACCGTTCTTCCCCATCTCAGCACAAATCCCCACACACCTTAGTTCCCCCCTTTCAGAATAAATCCTTTTCCCCTTCAATTTTCCCCCCAGGACAAATCCTCCTTCTCTCCAATTCCTCCTCCCAAAATAAATCTTCTTCCAACCCACAAATCCTCCCTCATGGCACAACCCCCCCCAGTAAAAATCCCCCTCCCAAAATTCCCCCCAACACAAATCCTCCTTTCCTCCAATCCCTCTTTCCAACCAAATCTCTCTCTTCCCCTCTTCAAGCACAAGTCCCCCCAATCTCCATTCCTAGCACAAATCCTCTCTCCCACCCTGCTCTCCCTGTCAATGTGCCCCCCATCAGAGTACCCCCCCTGTCATTGTTCTGATGCAGAATGAGTAAGTGGGCTGGGAGTGTGAGGGGGTTATAGGTGGATGGCGGGGGTGGGGCTAGGGTGTGGGTTGGGGGTTGGGATGGGGAAAAGGTAAGTGGAGGTGGGGTAGGGTTAGGGAAAGGGTAAGTGTGGGCAGGGTGGAGTGGGGGAAGGGGTGTTTGAACTGGAAGGTATTGAAGTCTCTCTGGAGGGGGTGGAAGGGGGGATGGAAGGGTTATGGGAAAATTGGTTGGTGGCTAAAGAGAAACACTGAAAACAATGCTTCAGGTTAGTGGGGGGTAAGGGCTGGGCTAGAGGATGGATTTCAATGCTGGCTGGTGAGTGGGAATGAAAGAGGATGCTGGAAGAGCCTGTGGGGGGGGGCGAAGCAATGAAGGGGGAAGAGGGAAGATGCTGGAAGGCATGGGGCAGTTGTAACAGCTGGCAAGGGGATTCAATATTGTCGGCTATGTAGGTTTGCTGCATGTTAGGGAAATGAGTGTAAGTGGCAAAGTGTGCGAGTGCAAACGTGTGGCATGTGATTGGAATGACAGGCGTGTAGGCATCAAGCAGTGGTGCAAGCAAGAGAGACTGTAGAAATGGCTGGGAGCAGTGGCAGATAGAAGAGTGAGGGAAGTAATTGAAATGACAGGCAGGGAGGCATCAAGCAGTGATGACAGCAGGAGAGGGAGTAGCACGCTGCCTGGCTTGGATGGGGTGTTGCTAGCAGTGGAAGCTAGCAGGAGAGGGATTGGCAGACCATCCAGCTGATAGTTGGGTTGGAGCGGGAGTGATGCTGGTGGAGGGGTTAAAGGGGAGATGGACTAGGAAGGCTAGTGGATGGTATAAGGAGGTAATGATACTAACTAAATCACTGGCTGGGCTTGCATAAGCAGCGTAGAGGATGGCTCCGGTCTCTGTCCTTCACTGTCCTTTCACTTTTTGAAGCTACTTCATGGCTCCTCTTCAAAGCTGCTAAGAGACAGGAAGCCTGAGGAAGTGGTCAGGGCTGGGAGATGGCCTGCAAAGTGTGTGATCGGTTGCTAGAATGCCGGCAGTCCTAGCAACCAATGACAGTATTGAAGATTTTTGGGGGGGGGAGTAGAGATTTTCACTTTGAGGATACCACCACTGAATGGAGCCCAGTGCTGGAATTTGTTACAGGAACTGGAACTCTGGATTCCAGCACTCCAGCCTAGATCTGCGGGGCACCGGGACTTACTTAAAATCTCGGGACAGTCCTGCAGAATCTGGGATGGATGGGAAGTATGGGAATATACAATAAAAAAGTTTCACCTTCATTATTACAGGATCATGCATTTGCACCTCCATTTATGAGGTGTACCTCATTCAATCAAACAAGTGCAATCAGGGCGAAACAGGACAAAAAAAGACAAAAAAGAATGAATCTATACACACACATTATAAATAAAGAGAAGGAAGATGCAGGGGACAGAAGTGTTATCCACAGAATATAGGGGAAAGGTGTTCCACCTGTGGGGCATAATTTCTCATAACTAGACCATTCCATGGAAGACATGAATATTTTGGTTCATAAGGGAGATTTTAGGAATACTCAGGAAAAGAAAACCTTTGAGCTGCAAATGTTAATTCTGCTTGATGCAAGAGATAATGGATTAAATGTGGACCTTCGTTTTCTAAGCCACTATCAAATAATTCTCATCTCTCTGGCTTTACCTCTCCCCTCCCATTCCAAAGACCATGCTTTTAATTTAATGCTAATAAAAATTACCTTTCATTTTTAATCTGCAGCTGTTATAAGTGTCTGTAAAACTAAGTGCAATATGGCTACTTGGAGGTGTTCTGTAAATCAGTGAGCCAATCACACAAGAAATGACATTTATGGGTGTGTGCTGTACACTGTTGGTATACAAATTGCTCCAAGAAATGCAATTTTCTGCTTGTGTGATTGGCTCACATAATTTCCCAGAAGTCTGCATTATAAGTCATTTTTAGGGACCCCTGCAATAGGAATGTTATTTTTGGCAAGATATTACCCAAGGGTTAAATCATTCTAAAGAGATGCAGACACTGCAGTTTTTCTCATCAGAACAGGGAAAGTTCAGTTACAATGAACCAGACCCTTTCATTTTGAATATGTCTACAAGGGACATGGTGAAACACAGAAACAGAAGAAAACAGGAGGGATCTGCAATAAAGTTTGTCAAAATCCCTGCAATGTACATTATTCACCCAGAGAGAATTTTTTTTTTATTAACAATAATTGAGTTAAGTTTTAAATGAGCCAAATACCCTCAATTTAAGTCACAGATGAGTTTTCTCATTTCTCAAGATATATCCATAAGTGGTAGGGCACTGTTTCTGGTAGAGATGTTCCACCAATGTGTTGCTTCCAGGTACCATGGATTTACCTTCTTTATTCATGAAATTCCAAAGATGTAAGGCATAGGAATCATTAAATGTTGACAAATTCTGCCAGACTTCAAAGTAACTTCTCCATGCTGGATACAAGATGGGGTAGAAACGTTGAGGATGAAAATAACTGATGTTTCCACACATGACATCATCCGTAGAGTTAAATACTGGCATGCCATACAATTTCTTCACAACACGAGTGAAAACCCCCGGCCCTTGGTGCCCCCATATTTCTCCCCTGTAGTCCTCAACAAAGTTCTCCATAAACTGCCACGTCAACTGGTAATGTGAGGAGAGGCCAAAAACACTACTGCTAGTATATGTCAAAGTTTCGGCCGCTACAAAATGGTCCTGGGGTATTGGACGAAGTGAGATGACATCAGCATCCATGTAAATTCCACCGTATTTCCACATTAGAGCAAACCTACAGGCATCTGAGCTAACATGGGTCCAGTAGACTTCTTTTTCAGGGTTTACCTGGTAATCCAGAAAAGTACAGCATTTCATGAGATCATGACTTTAGCATATTTTTTCACATTTAAAATACCATGTTATTAACCTCCCTCTGCCCCTTTCCCAGCTTCTCTGTTACAGCTTGTGGGTGGCCATCCTGTTTGCCTGGGGGTTGGCCTGGCTCTGACTTATGGTAGTTTATTTACTTTATTTTGTGTTCTGCGTGTTTTTTCCTTATTTTCTTTTTAGTGTTTTAGTTGTGTATTTTACATTTTCTATTTTTTTTTTTTTTTTTTTAAGAAAAAAAAACATAGCATAATGGGGCTAATGAGGGATAATTGAATGGGGCTTCTGTAACTAGGGATAACCTGAAGGTGCCTGGGTTCTGTTCAAGGCAGGTTTGCAGAACATGAGTAAAGTATGGATGCCATATCTGCACCCTACTGCAGGCAATAGAAGATGAATGTAAAAAAAATGAATAGATATTTTCTAGGCTAATAAGCAAGAGATTGTTAAACATAGGGGGGGGGGGGGGCTGGGGAACATGTACCAAAAGCTAAAACATGTTTTTTTAACTTATGTTTGGTGGAAAGTAGCAATTTAAGAAAAATGAACAAACCCTAAATAAGGTGCCTGGGTGATGCCCTTTAAGAGGCTGTAAAGGCTGAAGGTTTTTTTACCTTCATGCATTCTATGCACAAAGATATAAAACCTTCTGTGTGTTGCTCCCCCCACAGGCCCCCTAATACTCACCTGAGCCCCCTCACAATCCAACGATGTGCACAAGAGCCTTGGCTGTCCAGAGACTCCCTCTCCTCTTTGGCTGAGACAGCAGCGGGAGCCAATGGCAATCACAGCCAGTGAGAGATTGGGACAGCCTTATAAATGCATAGAGCAGGGCTCGGGATAGAGCACACACCAGTGACCCTATAGCAAGCAGCCTGCTATTGGGGGCATTGGTCAAGAGGGAAGAGCCACGAGCACCAGCAGGGGAACCCGAGAAGAGAAGGATTGGGGCTGCTCTGTGCAAAACCACTGCATAGAGCAGGTAAGTCCAACATGTTTGTTATTTAAAAAAGAAAACAACAAATAAACTTTTAATACCACTTTACCCTGCCTGTGAAGTGGCACAGCTGTACAATGTATACAGCCTACTACTATGGTTTGGCCTGAGCATGAGTTTGGGCCACCGCATTTGGGGAACACCTGAATTTGCAGGGTGTTCAGCAGGTGTTCGCCCCACCAAACACCCTGTAATGCACTGCGTGCTGCACAGTGCATTTTGCGCCCTGCTTGGGCAAAGCTTTGGGTAAAAGCTGGTTGTTAAGGAGCGGGGCCAGGAAGCCGACCGTGACGTCCTTAACAACCGATGAGTCCTCTGCTGACAATAGGCTTTGCCGGTAAAACAATAGTAAAACAAAAATGGCAGGGGGGGTCACCCCCAAATCCATACCAGACCCTTATCCGAGCATGCAGCCTGGTAGATCAGCAAAGCGATTTGGGGGACGAGCGAGTGCAACCCTACCTGAACCTTACCAGGCCACATGCCCTCAACATGGGGGGGAAGGTGGTTTCTTTGAGCCCCCACCCCAAAGTACCTTGTCCCTATGTTGATGGGGACAAGGGTCTCTTCCCCACAACCCTGGGCTGTGGTTGTGGGGGTCTGTGAATGGGGCCCCCAGATCCCAGTGCCACATTCACCAAAAAAGTGTCAAAAAGTAATAACAACACAGACAGTTTTTACAATTAAGGTTTGTTCTTGGATAAAAAACTGGTTACAGGGGTGCGTCCAAAGGTTCTTGGGACCAATTCTGTTTAAGTTATGCATAAATGATATAGAGGATGGGATAAATAGCTCAATCTCAGTTTTTGCGGACGACACAAAAGTAAGCAGGAATATAACTTCACATCAGGATATAAACATTTTACAGAAAGAGCTGAACAAAATAATGGGAGTGGGCAACTATATGGCAAAGGAGGTTTAATGTGGAGAAATGTAAAATAATGCACTTGGGGGCTAAGAACATAAATGCAAACTACTCCCTAGGAAGGAGAACCTCTGGGGGAATCAAGGTGCTGGAGAGAGTCCAAAGAAGGGCAACTAAATTAATAAGGGGGATGGAGGACCTCAAATACGAGGAGCGACTACAAGCACTAAATTTATTCTTGCTGGAGAAAAGACGCTTGAGAGCGGACATGATTGCGATTTACAGATACCTCAATGGTGACCCCAGAATAGGAAAAAAGCTATTTAATCTCAGGGGTGTAAGAGGATACGGGGCCACACAATGAGATTGGAGGAGGAGTGGTTTAATCTTAAGCAGCACAGTGTATTTTCACTGTCAGGGTGGTAAGAATGTGGAACTCTCTTCCACAAGTGGTGGTGTCAGCGGGGAGCGTTGATATTTTTAAAAGACTCTTGGATGCGCATCTTAAAGAACACAACGTACAGGGATATGGGAAATGATTATCACATACACCTACACAGGTTGAACTGGATGGACTGTTGTCTTTATTCAACCTTACCTACTATGTAACTATGTAACAGTTCCTATATTAAAAAATTAAAAAACAGTGTCCCTGATGTAAATCCATCATGAATGACGCAGCCAGAAAAAAAAAAAAATCACTCTGCACTCATTGACAGCCAACCGTCAAATGCATCCTCTGCTGTTTGACAGTCCTTCTGTAGGTAAGGGCAGGGCCACCTGGCAACATCACCTGGTGGCGCCGCCCTCTTGCGACATCTCTGACCCAGCATGCACTGGTCCAGGACGTCACAAGGGGGAGGCGGTGCCACCAACGACGAGTCAATTTAAATGTGATTTAAATGTTATTTTTGCTGCAGCATATTCTATTTGTAAACAAAGAGGCAGGGGACTCTCTTCATCTATACCAGATCCTTATCCTGGATGAGGGTCTGAGATACTGTAGATGTTAATGGGGGACCCCCACACTAAACAGATTGTGTCTTTCACCCTAAAAATACATGGCAGACCCTTATCCTTAATGAGGGTCTGGTATGGATGAAACAGGGGACCCCATGCAATAAAGTCTGGTAGCAACTATTAACAGGAAGGAAGCTGTCATGGCTAGCAGCATTATTTCTACAGTTCCTATGTGAAAGAGGTGGTTGATAATATATATTTATTGTTTTGGGTTATTATTCCTTTACATATATTGTTGCTCTGAAGTTAGAAGTAAGAGGGATTTTTCTACGAAGAAGATGGAAGTCTTGTTTAGGTTTGTGTCAACCACAAAGCTAATGCCTTGATCAAAGTGATGTAATAGCCTGTGTAGTGTTAAAAAAGCTGTTATAAAAACTGTCTGAACATTGACAGGCAAGAAATGCTATGAATAACTGTATGTACATGGATGAGGTGTTTGGCATGGCTTGGATTGGTAATATCCTATGGGAGGGCGAGATCTTAAATGTATACTATAAATATGTTGTACCAGGACCAATAAATCGAACAGTGTGTAGATCTAATCTGTGTTAATTCACTTTTGTATATACACTGTTCCCTGCGCAGATCTAGGTGTGACGAATGGAGAAGTGCCGGCAATAAAAATAAGGCAAGATTAACAATAATAAGGTAATAGATAGGACTAGAGTTTGTAGGATCCTGAAGTATCCTATCAGTTTGGTGGCAGCGGTTAAAAACTCAGGTTTGGTAGGGACTTAGGTTAAAAGAGTTAATTATTAACTACTTGCCATCCGCTGTATAGCAAAATGACAGCGGCAAAGTGGTTTAGTTATCCTGATTGGACATCATATTACGTGATCAGAAAAACAGAGCCGACGCGCACCCGTGGGGGGCACGCAGCACGGCGATCAGAGGTGCTGTGTATCAGTCTGACACGCCGCAACTCCGATCGTGGTATGAAGCCTCTGACAGAGGCTTCATACCATGTAATCAGCTGTGACCAATCATAGCTGATCATCGCGTTAACCAGGAAGTGCCGGTAGACAGCTTCCCTCGGTTCACACTGACAGGGAGAGCCGATCGGCGGCTTTCCCTGTCAGAGGGGGGTCTGTGCTGATAATCAAACATTATCAGCACAGCCCCCATCAAAAGGTGCCCATCAGCTGCCAATCAGCGCCTATCACCTGCCAGCATGTCCCCCTTTATAAAGCCTGTCAGTGCCCATAAAAGTGCAGATCGATGCCCACAACAGTACCCAAAAAAAGTGCGAATCAGTGTCCTATCAGTAATGCCTGTCAGTGCCTCATCAAAGTGTCAATCAGTGTCACTCAGTAAAGCCTGTCAGTAGCTCCTCATCAGCGCTGCCTACCCTGTGCCACCTATCAGTTCTGCCTATCAGTTTTTTTTTTTCAAAATTGTCGATCTTTTTTTGTTTATAGCGCAAAAATTAAAAACCACAGATGTGATCAAATACCACCAAAAGAAAGCTCTATTTGTGGGAAGAAAATTATAAACATTTAGTTTGGGTACAGTGTTGCATTGTCCTGGGCAGGAAGGGAGAAAGTGCCTGATATTGAAGTGGTTAAAAAAGAAAAAGTTGTTTTGCTTGAGTATTTTTGGTTGGGAGGGGATGCCGCCGCCATAGTAGTTACTATGTGGGTTATAGGCCACCTTCAGGTGATGTACACTGGCACATCCCAAGACAAGAAGTCCACTCCCTATATAGCCCCTCCCACTACTGGGAGTACCTCAGTTTTGTAGCAAAGCAATACACGTGTATACCAAAAAGAAGGGTTTCTGTGTCCCATGATGTACTTCAAAAGAAAAGGATTTTACAGGTAAGCTGTTTTTGAAAATCCTATTTTCTTATCGTACATCACGGGACACAGAGCCATAGTAGTTACTATGTGGGATGTCCCATAGCAACGCCAACTGAAGGGAGGGAGACACAACAAAAGTAGGGCACTAAGAGACTAGGGGACTTATACTGCTGCCTGCAGTACACAGCACCCAAAGGCGATATCCTCATGACCTACTTGATAGAATCTGGTAAATGTATGGACTGAAGACCAAGTTGTGGCCTTGCAGATTTGAGCCATGGAGGCTTGGTAATGCACTGCCCTGGAAGTACTAACAGCCTTGGTGGAGTGCGCTTTAATATCAAAAGGTGGAATTTTCCACTTTAAACCATAAGCTTGAACAATCACCTGACAAATCCATTTAGAAATAGTAGATTTTAATGCTGCCTGTCCTCTTAGGACAACACAAACAAAACATCTGTTTTACGAATCTGAGCAGTCACATTCAAGTAGACCTTGACTGCTCTCACCACATCAAGAGAACGTAGTGACCTTTCTTCCGCAGAACGAGGTTCTGAAAAAAATAAAGGCAGAACAATATCCTGGTTTAAATGAAAACCTGACACTACCTTCGATAGAAAATTAGGATGAGGACGTAATACAACCTTATCCTTATGAATAATCAAATATGGCAGCCAACTCTGATACCCTTCTTGCAGAAGATATGGCAACCAGAAAAACGAATTTCCTTGTCAAAAGGACCAAGGGAATACATCATATCGGCTCAAAAGGCTGTTTCTGTAATGCCGACAGGACTAAATTCAAGTCCCAAGGGTTCAGGGATGACCTAACCGGAGGATTAATCTGCTTTACCTCCTGAATAAAGCTACGAACCAGAGAGCGCAAAGCAAGTGGTAGTTGAAAAAATACTGATAAGGCCAACACCTGGCCTTTGATAGTACTCAAGGCCAGCTTCATTTCTAATCCCATCTATAGAAATTCAAGGATCCTACCTATGACATATTTCCTGGGGTTCCAACCCCTGGATTCACACCAGGAGACATATGCCGTCCAGACTCTATAATATATGACTCTGGCTTCCTAGCATTAACCAAAGTAGAAACTACTAAACCTGACAGCCCACACTCCTTCAGAATGTGGGTCTCAATAGCCAAACTAAATTTTGCGCTTGTAAGGTAGGATGGAATACCGGACCTTGCGAGAGAAGGTCTGACCGTGGTGGAATGGTCCATGGGTTCCTACCGCAATCTTTACAATCTCTGCATACCAAGATCTCCTGGGCCACACCAGCCACAAGAATCATTGCCTTCCCTTCCTGCTTGATCCTGTGAAGAAGTCGCAGAAGCAACAGAACAGGAGGAAACGCATAAATCAGTGAAAACTGATCCCACGGAAAAACCAAGGCATCTGTTCCACATGCCAGTGGATCCTTTGTCCTTGACACAAAGTTGTTGATCTTTTTGTTGAACATGGACACAAACAGATTCCCCATCTTTGACATATTGATAGAAAGATGTCGGGTGAAGAGACCATTCTCCCAGGAACAACTGTTGGCGACTCAAGTAGTCCGCCTGCCAATTCTCCATTGCTGGAATGAAGACTGCCGATAGACAAGGAATGTTGTCTTCTGCCCAAGATAGGATATGATTCACCTCTCTCTGGGCCGCACGACTTCTCGTGCCCCCTTGGTGATTGATATAGGCCACTGCTGTGGCATTGTCGGATTGGATCCGGACAGGACAATTCTGTAATCTGAGCCTCCAGGCTTTCAGGGCCAGACGAGCTTCTCGAATCTCTAGAATATTGATAGACAAGGTAATTTCTGATTTGGACCATCTTCCCTGGACACACGCCTCTTCTAGGACTGCTCCCCAGCCCAGAAGGCTGGCATCTGTTGTTACCACTTTCCAAGTAACTGGTAGAAAGGATTTTCCTTTTTGGAGATTCTTGGTTATCAACCAACTGAGGCTTTGACGAACTTTTGGGGATAAACGCATTGGGAAGTCTGGAGCTTGGACCTTCTTGTTCCAAGTTGACAGGATACTGTTTTGCAGCAGTCTCGAATGAAACTGAGCATAAGGAACGGCCTCGAATGAAGCCACCATCTTTCCCAACAATCTCATGCAAAGTCGAATAGAAGGATTCTTCTTTGCTTTGACCACCTGAATCAGTTCCCTTATGGAACAGATCTTTGCCTGGGGCAAAAACACCCTCTTCTGAGCTGTATCCATGATCAGACCCAAGTACTCCAATCTCCTTGATGGTTTTAAGGAAGATTTCTCTAGGTTGAGAATCCAACCTAGGTATTCCAGGTAGCTGACTATGCTGACCAAACTTTGGTTTAAGCGGGCTACCGACTGATCTATCAAGAGTAGATCATCTAAGTTAGCTAGAAACGTTATACCCTAGCCCTTAATCTGGCTAAAGTGGGAGCCAAGACCTTTGTAAACACTCGAGGTGCAGTAGCTTGACCAAAAGGCAGATGTCACGTACCTGGTGGAGTTCGAGCTGAAGAGGGGGCTTCTCTTGCACCTCCTGTCCGACACCCCTGATAGCGATGACAGGGAGTGAAGGACACAGAGTGGCACCAGGGCCGATGTAGTGGATGGTGCTGGCTGGACCTTGGCAGGAAGAATGCTGGGCAGGCTCTGAGAGCCGTAGCTCTGTATCGCTAGGTCAGCAGATGGAGGCGTAGCCGGGACGTAAGCCAGGAGGTCATCAACAGCCACACAGAGCAGGTACCAAGACCAGAGGCAGAGGCAGAGATGGGACACAGCCTGGGTTCGGTACGCAGATGGGCAGCAAGGTACAGGAACATCAGGCAGAAGCAGAGTCAAAGACAAGCCGGGATCCGGTAGGCAGGCGGAGGTCAAGGAGAAGGTTCAGGTAAAGCCGGGTCGAGACACAGGAAGCTGAAACAGATCTGGTAAACAAGCACTAGCGGAAAGACCACTCAGCAATGTTCATGTGTCAGTGTTCAGTTTAAATAGGCTTACTTGGCACCCATACGAGTACGTGCGCGCGCCCGTGGAAGCGACACTATAAGTCCCTCTTTGTGCACACACTGGTGTGCCGTGCTTATGCGCAAATGCCCAACTGTTAGCCGGACTTCTCTTACAGCAGAGCTACAAACTGAAAATGAAGATTTTCTATCTCCAAGCGTAGATATTTCTGGTGAGCGGGAAAAATAGGTACATGGAGGTAAGCATCCTTGATGTCGATTGACGCTAGCAGTTCTCCACCTTGTAGAATGGAGACCACTGATCGGATTGATTCCATTCAAAAAGAGCGGATATTCAAAAAACAGTTTAGATCTTAGAGATCCAAAATGGGTCTGACATCCCCGTTTGGTTTTGGTACCATGAAAAGGTTTGCATAAAACCCTAACCCTCGCTCTTCCATGGGGACCACCGATATCACCTTTTGAGACAAGAGATGGTCCAAAGCCAGAAAGAGAGACTTTTTTTTCTGGATCTCTGGGAACATTTAATCTGAGGAAACGAGGAGACAGGAACTCTCGGAACTCTAGTTTGTATCCTAGAGATATCGAGGAAGCCACCTATTTGTCTTGACACTGTTCCTGCCAGACCCCTTGAGAACTGAAGAAGTCTTCCCCCCACTCGAGCGAGCGGGGCGCCCCTTCATAAGGAGGTTTTAATATTTTGTTTTGTGGTTTTCCTCCCCAGGGCCTCTTTTGTAACTGGGGTTGACCCTGAGGTTTACCACGAACTTGACGGTGGAGGTCATCATGACTGCCTGGAGGCTGGTGCTCCTGGCACTGGAGAAGAAGATCTTTTAAAAGAAAAACGCTTAAACTTCTTCTTAACTGATGAAAGGGAACTTTTTCCATTAGAAATTCTTTGGATGTATTTATCCAGAACGTCCCCAAACAACCGTTCACCGTGAAATGGAAAATCAGCCAAGAGCTTTTTGCATGGTGCTTCGGCTGACCAATTTTTCAACCATAGAATTCTACGCACATGCACCAGCCCGAGCATAAACCGTGAGGCCTGGAGAATAGAATCTCTCATCGCGTCTATTGTAAAACATATCACCTTTGATATCCTGGCCAAATCTTGGGCCTGCTGATCAGGAATAATCTTGAGCACCTGTTTAAACTGGTCTTTTAAGGACTGACATACATCGATCGCTACCAGCGCAGGCTGAACCACTGAACCTGCCAGAGAAATATTGTTTTTAAATAGGAATTCCAGCTTCTTATCCGTTGGATCCTTCAGTATTTGAGCATTGTCTACCGGACAAGTTAAGTTTTTATTCACAGAGGATATAGCAGCGTCAATTGCTGGAATTCCCCATTTCTTATTAACCTCTTCCTCCATAGGATAAAGTGTTGAAAACTTTTTTGGAGGAAAAAAACTTTATCTGGGTGCTCAGATACATAAGCTTTTTTAGTAATGAATGGATAGAAAAAGCATGAATAGCTTGGGGAGGATTTAGTGAACCCAAAACAAGAAGTGGTCTCATCGACTGACTCCGCTACTGGCAGCAAAAATGTGGAGCGGACCAATTCAGTGAGAGATTTTACCAACAACCTTTCTTGTGAACCCGATCCTTCCATATTAGACTCTTCAGAAGAGGAGTCATCAGCCTCTTCTTGGTCCCCTGAGAGAAATTCATCATCTCTCGCCCCCTGTTCCTCAGTTTGAGGGTCCTGGGTAATGGAAGGGGACCTGTCACGCTTAGTCCCACTCTGGGATGCAATTAATGCATCAATCTTTTGTTCCAAGCCTAAAATGGTTGAGGAAAAAACCTCTTCAGTAATATATACAGGGGCTGCAGTGTTAAGAGCAGCTGCAACAACCGACATCCCTGATGGCTCACTCTGACCAGCCATTTCACTCTCAAGGGAGGATGCCATCTTTTTGAGATGGTTCTAGGCTTCCTTGTGGCTGTAGAAGTCTTTCTATAGCCCTTTTTTGATGTGTTTTTACCTCCCCCCTTCCGACCATAGCCCGATGCACAAAGCAGAGGTACTACCAGAAGGAACACATACACTGCTTGAGCAATAGTCCAGCCCTGCCACTGCTATTAATGCTCAGCCTGATGCAATAGTAAATGTGTCAAAAGGAATACCTGTGTCACCAAACCTCTTTC
The DNA here is from genome assembly GCF_042186555.1 of Aquarana catesbeiana. Classification (NCBI taxonomy): domain Eukaryota; kingdom Metazoa; phylum Chordata; class Amphibia; order Anura; family Ranidae; genus Aquarana; species Aquarana catesbeiana. Next base: position 22,941,124 of record NC_133327.1, read on the forward strand.
ATGCCCCTCTTTGCTCTTGTGTCCCTCCGCCAGCTTGCAGCAGCAACAATGGAGCTTTTAAAAAGCACATTCCCGCAGTGGACGTTGGAGGACATGCTGATCGTTTGTTTTGTTTTTTTTCTTGTTCTCTCCTAACGCTCTTCCTTGTGAAGAGGGGAGAGTACAGCCCAGGTGGGGGGTGTCTGTAGAAGAGGAAACTTACCTGAGGTCTGCTGCTAGCTGGAGAAAAAAGAAGCCTGCTGTTCCAGACACAGCGTGATCTCTTGAGGAAGCATGAGAAGGTTTGTGCTCCATACAGCCCCCAGTGGTGACACTTAGGCAAATTCAAACATTTCTTAGAAAACTCCACTTACCTTTCCCGCCGCAGGGTTTTCTGTGGTAAAAACCAACAGACACAATCTTCACCCTTCACGGTGGGTTCCGTTAACAAACCTTCAGGAGGCGGGGACGCTCAGGGAACCCACAATCCTGGACTTGTAATAGCATCCTGCCAGTAAAACTTTATGGCCTTAATACCAAAAGTACTGGCTCCCGGGATCCAGCTCTCTAAAAAGAGAAGCGTATAAGAGCAAAGCCTTGTTTCTTCAGACACAAGGCCCGGGTACCATTCAATTCAGCCTAAAAGACACTTTGAATGGATCCGGCTGCATAGCTAGCCCCAGCAAGGGTTGCTAGAGTGGATCTCAGGACAGCACATCTTCACTCGTGACCAGCACCTTAGACACTGGCGAAAAAACTGAGGTACTCCCAGTAGTGGGAGGGGTTATATAGGGAGTGGACTTCTTGTTTTAGGGTGTGCCAGTGTCCATCACCTGAAAGTGGCCTATAACCCACATAGTAACTACTATGGCTCTGTGTCCTGTGATGTATGATAAAGATTATAGCTAAAGTGACAGCCAGAATTTAGAGGGAGATGATAGAGATTAAAGAGGATGACAATTCTTTAATTATAGTACCTCAGCGTCAACAAACAGCGGTGCATTCTAAGATAGGGGTAGGAACAGGTATGTATATTCTTACTGACTGGCAAGGATCTAAGAGAGTAAAATGGGCAAACAGTTCATGAAGAGGATGAACATTCAGGAGGCATTAAGGTTATAAGTACATTAACCACTTCCAGACTGCCGCACGCCGATGTATGTCCTCACTTTGAGGACGGATATCGTTATGGCAGCAGCTAGCTGCCATAACCCAGGTATCACTGTGTTCGGACGGCGGTCTGGTACAAGATAAAAGTGGTCTCTGCGGCGGATTCGCCGTGAGATCACTTTTATCGGCGGCGGGAGAGGGGACCCCCTCCCGTCGCGATCTGTTGCCCTCCGCCGCTTACCGGAGTTGCCGGCAGCGGCGGAGGCAATCCGGTCCTCTTGCCGGCTGTGCATGGAGACAAGTGAGGAGAAGATGGCCCCCACCCGTCTCCATGACACTGCAGGGTGGAAACGACGTCAAAATGTCACTTCCGCCTATAGCTCTTAAAAGGCCATTTTTTCTTTTTTTAATTGACAATTTTTTTTTTTAGTGCATTTTAGTGTAAATATGAGATCTGAGGTCTTTTTGACCCCACATATAATATTTAAGAGGTCCTGTCATGCTTTTTTTTATTACAAGGGATGTTTACATTCCTTGTAATCGGAATAAAAGTGACACTTTTTTTTTTTTTTTTTAAACAGTGTAAAAATAAAATATAAAAGGTAAAATAAATAAGAAAATTTTTTTAACGTGCCCCTTCCCGCCGAGCTCGCTTGCAGAAGTGCACACATACGTGAGTAGCGCCCGCATATGAAAACGTTTTTTTAAACCACACGTGAGATAGATATCGCCACGATCGGTAGAGCGAGAGCAATCATTCTAGCCCTAGACCTCCTCTGTAATGCAAAACATGCAACCTGTAGAATTTTTTAAATGTCGCCTATGGAGATTTTCAAGGGTAAAAGTTTGTTGCCATTCCACGAGCGGGTGCAAATTTGAAGCGTGACATGTTAGGTATCAATTTACTCGGCGTAACATTATCTTTCACAATATAAAAAAAAGGGGTGACTTTACTGTTGTCTTATTTTTTAATTCAAAAAAGTGTATTTTTTTTAAAAAGTGCGCTTGTAAGACCACTGCGCAAATACGGTGTGACAGAAAGTATTGCAACAACTGCCATTTTATTCTCTAGGGTGTTAGAAAAAAAAATGTATAATGTTTGGGGGTTCTAAGTAATTTTCTAGCAAAAAAAAACAGTTTTTAACTTGTAAACAACACATCTAAAAAAGAGGCTCAGTCCTTAAAGTGGGGTTCCACTCAAAAAATTATTTTAGCATTTTTCAGCTGCATTAAAAACGATTAATAACATTTTGGGAAAAAAATTTTTTTTACTCACCTCTTAATGCCTGTTGCTAGGGGGTCCCTCGTAATCTGCCTCCTTACTCACCTCAGCTCCTTATGTCACTTCCCTCGGCGCCAGAAGGAAGATCACCTCTCCCCCCGCCCTCTAGGCAATTATCTGGGACACGTCACAGGTCCCAGATGATGCGCGGCCAGTCACGGCGCCCGGCGCGGCTCATGCATGCGCAGTGGGTGCCTGGCTGTGAAGCCACAGCAGGGCACCCACAGTTACAATGCCAGCACCGCCAAGCGGAGGGGGAGACAAGCAGGGCTTCCCCCACATTGCTGGACCCTGGGACAGGTAAGTGTCCGATTACTAAATGTCAGCAGCTGCAGTATTTGTAGCTGCTGACTTTTTTTTTTTTTTTTTTTAAGCGGAACTCCGCTTTAAGTGGTTAATATATGAAAGAGGGAATCGCTTGTGTGATACGTTTGTATTACATATCAATGCACACTTATAGCAATTATAAAACACATCAGTACACATAGGGATGAAAAAAGGAAACAATAATAATAAAAGAGTTAGATGGTTATAGTACCATTACCTTGTTATAGATTCTAGTGATTATAGGTAGTGTACTGGTGATAGTGAAAGGATCCAGGGATAAGGAGGTCTCCCCTTTACGAATATATTTGTATATAATAGTATAATGCTCATTATGCTTGCAAATAGTAACTGTGTAATTGTTAAGTAGATATATTAATGTGTTTTTTTGATAACTGCCTTACAGGTGAGGGCATGGAATGGTCTCAGGGTTGGAAACTGAAGCATTTTTGGGTGTGCAGCTTGCATAATAGAGTTGCATTCTCAAAAATACATATCTTTGTTCGCAGAGAGTGTATTGTGTTTAACCACTTCTATACAAAGCACGCTCCCCCCCCCCCCCTTCCTGCCCAGGACAATTTTCAGCTTTCAGCGCTGTCGCAATTTGAAGGACAATTGCGTGGTCATACAACACTGTACCCAAACTAGATTTTTTATCATTTTCTTCCCACAAATAGAGCTTTCTTTTTGTGGTATTTGATCACTGCTGGAGTTTTTACCTTTGCTAAACAAACTAAAAAAGCCTCATATTTAAAAAAAAAAAAAAAAAAGGGTTTTCTGTGTTTTAGTTATAAAATTTAGTTTTCTCCTTCACAGACGAGCACTGATGAGGCTGCACTAATGGGCACTGATGAGGCGGCAGTGATGAGGTGGCACTGATGGGCACTAATGAGGAGGCACTGATTGACGGCACATATATGCAGCACTGATGGGCACCGATAGGCTACACTGATATGCAGCACTGATGAGACACATTTACCTGCTGTCTTAGCAGAGATAAGGATGACTCTTAATAAAACATCCAAATTGTCACCTTTTGAAATTTTGATGGGAAGACCTCACACATGGAACCACTGGTCCCACACAGGTTTGTGTAATGGGGAAATGTATATATATTTTAGAAAAATATGGGTACAAGTACAGTAGTGGCACTAGTGCTTAGGGATGAGCCGAACACCCCCCGGTTCAGTTCGCATTCAGAACATGCGAACAGGCAAAAAATTTGTTCGAACACGCGAACACTGTTAAAGTCTATGGGACACAAACATGCATAATCAAAAGTACTAATTTTAAAGGCTTATATGCAAGTTATTGTCCTGAAAAGTGTTTGTGGACCTGGGTCCTGCCCCAGGGGACATGTATCAATGCAAAAAGAATTTTTAAATCAGCCATTTTTTCAGGAGCAGTGATTTTAATAATGCTTAAAGTGAAACAATAAAAGTGTAATATTCCTTTAAATTTCGTACCTGGGGGGTGTCTATAGTATGCCTGTAAAGGGGCGCATGTTTTCCGTGTTTAGAACAGTCTGACAGCAAAATGACATTTCTAAAGGAAAAAAAGTTATGTAAAACTACTATCACTACTAACTACTGTAAATCTACTAATCGCTAGAGCCGGCTATAATGAATTGTCGGTCCGGCAATACACATAAATGTTAATTGATAAAAACTGCATTGGATTCCCCCACAGGGGAACCTCCAACCAAAATAACAAAAAAAAAAAATGTGTGGGGGTCTCCCTAAATTCCATACCAGGTCCTTCAGGTCTGGTATGGATCTTAAAGGGAACCCCACGCCAAAATTTAAAAAAAATGGCATGGGGTCCCCCCAAAAATCCATACCAGACCCTTATCTGAGCACGCAACCTGGCAAGACGCAGGAAAAGAGGGGAGCGAGGGAGCGCCCCCCCCCTGAATCATACCAGGCCAAATGCCCTCAACATTGGGACGGTGCTTTAGGGTAGCCCCCCAAAGCACCTTGTCCCCATGTTGATGGGGAGAAGGGCCTCATCCCCACAACCCTTGTCCGGTGGTTGTGGGGGTCTGCGGGTGGGGGGCTTTAACAAGGTGACCCCCAGATCCTGGCCCCCCCTGTGTGAATTGGTAATGGGGTACAGATATACTCCTACCATTTCACAAAAAAAGTGTCAAAAAGGTTAAAAACACAAGAGACGGTTTTTGACAAGTCCTTTATTAATTTCTTCTTCCTCCATCTTCTTTGTTCTGGTCTTCCTTCGGTGTTCTTCTTCCTCCATCTTCTTCTTCCTCCGCTCTTCTCGTCCCGCATCTTCCTCCGGCTTCTTCTCCGCTCCGTCCGCACGATTCACCTCAGTGGGAGTCTTCCGCCGCGTGATGCTTCGGTTCTTCTGACACATCCTATATAACGGAGGGCGGGGCCACCCTTGACCCAGCCCTCCTCTGACGCACGGGGACTACAGGGGACTTCCCTGTGGCTTTCCCCATGTTGTCAGAGGGGGGCGGGGTCACCCGGTTATGTAAACCGGGTGACACGGGAAACATGCACCCCTTTACAGGCATACTATAGACACCCCCCAGGTAGAAGTGATAGCAGCGATAGTAGGTTTACATTACTTTTTTTTCCTTTAGAAATGTCATTTTGCTGTCAGACTGTTCTAAACACGGAAAATATGTGCCCCTTTACAGGCATACTTTAGGCACCCCCCAGGTACGAAATTTAAAGGAATGTTACACTTTTATTGTTTCACTTTAAGCATTATTAAAATCACTGTTCCCGAAAAAACGGCCGTTTTTAAAACTTTTTTTTGCATTAATACATGTCCCCTGGGGCAGGACCCAGGACCCCAAACACTTTTTATGACAATACCATGCATATAAGCCTTTAAAATAAGCACTTTTGATTTCTCCCATAGACTTTTAAAGGGTGTTCCGCGGTTTTTGAATTTGCCACGAACACCCCAAATTGTTCGCTGTTTGGCGAACGGGCGAACAGCCAATGTTCGAGTCGAACGCATGTTCGACCCGAACATAAAGCCCATCCCTACTAGTGATATATTTGAGTTTCACAGCCATACTTCTTAAAAGTCTGATCTGCATTTGAGCCCCTAATATATCATTTTTGGTGCAGGTCTTGAGGGAATTTTGTGCATCAAATTGCTGGAATTGCCTTGGACTGACACTAGTGTGTATACAGAATGCACAGCTAGGATTTGCACAACATATCTGAACAAAATGTTTTACTTATTTCTCAAATTAATAGCACTTAATTTTAACACATACAGTTTGTGAATATTTCATTATATCTTTTCATGTGACAACACTGACAATGTAAAGTAGTGAGTGTGCAGCTTGTATAACAGTGTAAATTGCTGTCCCCTCAAAATAACTCAACACACAGCCATTAATGTCTAAACCGCTGGCAACAAAAGTGAGTACACCCCTAAGGGGAAATGTCCAAATTGGGCCCAAAGTGTCAATATTTTGATGGCAACCATTCTTTTCCAGCACTGCCTTAACCCTTTTGGGCATTAAGTTTCACAGTTTTTCCAGTTGCATGCTTCACAGGTTGAAACTGGAGTTCTCTTCCACTCCTCCATGACGACATCATGGAGCTGGTGGATGTTAGAAACCTTGCGCTCCTCCACCTTCCATTTGAGGATGCCCTACAGATGCTCAATAGGGTTTATGTCTGGAGACATGCGTGGCCAGTCCATCACCTTTACCCTCAGCTTCTTTAGCAAGGCAGTGGTCAGCTTAGAGGTGTGTTTGGGGTCGTTATGTTGGAATACTGCCCTATGACCCAGTCTCCAAAGGGAGGGGGATCATGCTCTGCTTCAGTATGTCACAGTACATGTTGGCATTCATGGTTCCCTCAATGAACTGTAGCTCCCCAGTGCCGGCAGCACTCATGCCGCCCCAGACCATGACACTACCATCACCATGCTGGATTGTAGGCAAGACACACTTGTCTTTGTACTCCTCACTTGGTTCCCACCACACACGCTTGACAACATCTGAACCAAATGCGTTTATCTTGGTCTCATCAGACCACAGGACATGGTTCCAGTAATCCATGTCCTTAGTCTGTTTGTCTTCAGCAAACTGTTTGCGGGCTTTCTTGTGAATCATCTTTAGAAGAGGCTTCCTTCTGGGACGACAGCCATGCAGACCAATTTGATGCAGTGTGCGGCGTATGGTCTAAGCACTGACAAGCTGACCTCCCACCCCTTCAACCTCTGCAGCAATGCTGGCAGCACTCATATATCTCCCAAAGACAACCTCTGGATATGATGCTGAGCACGTGCACTCATCTTCTTTGGTCAACCATGGCGAGGCCTTTTCTGAGTGGAACCTGTCCTGTTAAAATGCTGTATGGTCTTGACCACAGTGCTGGAGCTCAGTTTCAGGGTCTTGGCAAACTTCTTATAGCCTAGGCCATCTTTATGTAGAGCAACAATTCTTTTTTTCAGATCTTCAGAGAGTTCTTTGCCATGTTGAACTTTCACATGGCGCATCCAGTGACCAGTATGAGAAAGTGAGAGTGATAACACCAAATTTAACACACCTGCTCCCCAGTCACACCTGGGACCTTGTAACACTAAGGAGTCACATGACACCGGGGAAGGAAAATGGCTAATTAGGCCCAATTTGGACATTTTCACTTAGGGGTGAACTCACTTTTGTTGCCAGTGGTTTAGACATCAATGGCTGTGTGTTGAGTTATTTTGAGGGGACAGATAATTTACACTGTTATACAAGCTGTACACTCACTGCTTTAAATTGTAGCAAAGTGTAATTTCTTCAGTGTTGTCACATGAAAAGATATAATAAAATATTTACAAAAAGATGAGGGGTATACTCACTTCTGTGAGATACTGTATAATATTGACATCTTTGTACTGTACATTCAATATTAGAAGTTGAATAATTAAAGTAATCAATAGCATAAAGTGGATTCTTATAAAATATTATTTTATGTGTGCACTTTTACATGAAGTTTTGCAGGTTGTTTAATCCGATAACATTAATTATTTGGTTCTACCCCCGACAGTGCACTGCATTGTATATATATATATTATATCACCCTAGAATACATATTAGTACATTTTCACTGCCTATTCAGCAGGTCTTAGACTTGCTGGAGGGGAAAGTAAATGTTGAGACAACTGTGAGTTGTTGAGAAGGGTTTAATGAAGAGAAGTTATATGTATAGATTTTTTTTTTTTTTTTTTTTCCTTGTCAAAAGAAGTTTATTGAGTATACAATGTTATAAAGATACATAAAGTAATGAAATTTCAAATATTAAACATTGGGTTCACGTAAACCTAAATTAAAGATATATGTCATTTCCTTAGTTACTTTTGTAGGTATTTAAATGATTTATACCTACTATACATATTGTTTACAAGTAGAGTGTATATAGGTCAAATAAATTCTGATAATGAGCTTTAATCGTAAGGTGGAGAAAAGGAAAGAGAAAGAAGAAAACGGGTTGAAAGGTAGAGGTATGGTCCACAAGGTTGTCCCGCTCGTCAGTTTATTATTCTTTTTAGTTCTCTTTGAAGCCTTAGAATGGGTGTCTCTGTAAGTCATTTAATCTGTTACCATGGCAACAGGACAGAGTCATTGAAGTTTGACAGGAACTGTTGTTTTATCCAAGGATGCCAAAGTTTTTCAAATTTTGGAATTTGATTTTGATCGATGGCTACCATCTTAGCATGGGACATTGTATTATTCATTCTATGAATTGTTTCTGCTAGTACCAATGTAGGAGATTTCCATGCCTTGGCCACTGTTTGTTTTGCAGCCGTTATTAGTTGGATCATAAGTTTGAATTGAGAGAGTGTTAACCATTCCGGTTTTAGATTAAGTAAAGTTAAATATGGATCTGGTTGTATAATTTTTTTAAATATTTTAGATGCAATCACGAAGACTTCCTTCCAGAAGGTTTGGATTACTGGGCATGTCCACCATATGTGTAAATATGTGCCTATTTCTGGGCATCCTCGAAAACAAAGAGCTGAGGTATTAGGTGAATATTTTGCCACTCTAGCGGGTACAAGGTACCAGCGAGTTAGGACTTTATAATTTGTCTCCAGTGCTAAGATGTTGGGTGAAGATGACTTAGATGTGAGCCATATGTTAGACCAGTCCATGTCTTCTAAAGTTCGTCCCAGGTCCTCCTCCCACCTCTGAACGTAAGAGGGTCTATTAAGATTTGCTACTCCATATAATTGATTATAAAGTGATGAAATTGTACCTTTAGCAAATGGATCTTTTGTACAGATTGATTCAAAAATGGATAATTGGGATAATGGTGTATCCCCCTTTAGGAATGGTGTATATAAATTTTTGATTTGGAGATATCTAAATATCTCAGAGTTTGGTAGATCATATTTTTCTCTAAGCAATGGGAATGAAAGGAATGATTTAGATGCTATGAAGTCATTTAGTGTCTGAATGCCTGATGTTGTCCAAGCTTTAAAAGAATTTGGGTAGATCCATGCCGGATAAAAGGCCGGATTTCTGATAAAAGAAAGGAGAGGATTGTGTGGAGATTGTAACTGATATTTGGTTTTTAGTTTATCCCAGAGAGATAAGAAGTGTTTAGTTATGGGATTATGAATTTTAAAGCGGTCTTTAGGATCAAGCCATAATAAATTTGATATTAATAGAGGGTCATTTTCTGAAGCCTCTATAAATACCCATAATGGGATTTCCTGTTTTGCATGGTATTTGGACAGACTGGCCAAATGTGCTGCTCTGTAGTAGTTAGTAAAATTAGGGTATCCCAGGCCTCCTTTATTTTTGGGAAGATGTAGTGTGTGTATAGGTATACGTGGTCTAGAAGAGCCCCATATAAACGAAGTTGCTCTTTTTTGAACTATTCTCAAAAAATAGGAAGGAATTGGAATAGGGAGGACTCTGAATAGATAAAGCAATTTGGGTAGAATAGTCATTTTGATTGCATTAATCTTCCCTATCCAGGATAAAGGAAGTTGCGACCATTGTTTTATTAGATTTGTGATCTGTCTTAATACAGGAGGATAATTGGTTGAGAATAAGTCAGAATGAGATGCTGTTAAATGAATTCCAAGATATGGGATTGATTTTTCTGCCCATGTGAATGGGAGTGCAGCCCTAGCCGGGATCAATTCCATGTTTGTGAGTGAAATATTAAGCACTAGGCATTTCTTAGGATTAATCATAAGGCCGGATAGGGCTGCAAACCCATCAAGAGCTGGTATTAAGTTAGGACCAGAGACCTGTGGTGATGATAGAAAAAGTAATATATCGTCTGCAAATATACATAATTTGTGTGTAATACCTCCTACTTCAATGCCAGTTATAGTTTGGTTTGTTCTGATGTATTGGGCCATGGGTTCGAGTATAAGGGCAAATAATAAGGGAGATAATGGGCAACCCTGTCGGGTACCTCTTTCGATATTAAAGGCTTCAGATTTGTATCCAGCATATTTTATATAGGCTTTGGGTTTATTATATAATGCTTTGATCCATGTTAAAAAGTGGGGTCCAAAACCCCATTTTTGTAATGAATATTGCATATATTGCCAGGATACTGTGTCAAATGCCCTCTTAATATCGAGAGATAGAAAACATAAAGGGATTTTCCGTTTTTTAGCAATATGTGCCATTGCCAATAACACTGCCCTGCTTTATATTATCGCCTGCCTGTCTATTTGGCATGAAGCCTACTTGATCTCTATGTATTAATTTTCCTATAATGCTATTGAGGCGTTTTGCTATTATTTTTGCTAATAATTTAATATCGAGGTTTAACAGAGAGATAGGCCGATAATTCACACAGGAAGTATCATCAGAAAGGGGTTTTGGGATCATACAAACAATTGCCATTAGTGTTTCTTGCCGAAAAGAATGTCCATCTAGAAGTTTGTTAAAAGTTTCAGTGAGAATGGGAGAGAGTATTTCTGAGAATGTTTTATAGTATAAAGCCGAGTAGCCGTCTGGGCCTGGTCTTTTGTTAAGTTTTAGGTCTTTTATGGCGTTAGCAACTTCATCTATAGTTATAGGCTCATCCAAACTGCTTTTTTGATTCTGAGATAACTCAGGTAAGATTATTTTTGAGAAGAAGGATTCAGCCTCTGTAGGATTAAATTCATTGTTTGTCTTGTATAAAGTTGCGAGATGTGAGTGAAATTTATGGACTATTTTAACTGGATTACAAGTGTAAACATTTTTTGATAATTTCAAACGTATTGGTTTGAAAGATTTGTTAGTTGAATTTAATGCCCGAGCCAAATATGTACCTGGTTTGTTTGTATTCATGTAGAAATTGTGTTTGGAGCGTTTGAGGGATTTATCAACTGACTCAGTGAGAAATAGATCGTATTCCAATCTAGATTTTTCCAGATGAGATTTTGTACTCTGAGATGGATTATCTTGAAATGATATGTAGGCTGCATTAAAATTGAGTTCTAGTTTTTTTGCTAGATTTTTGCGTTCCCGTTTAAATAGTGCCATTTGTCTTTGTATTGTACCACGCAAGACAGGCTTATGAGCTTCCCACAGTGTTATTGGGGAGATGTCTGTTGTATTATTAATTGATATGTATTCCTTTAAAGCTTGTTCAATGGCCATCTGATGTAGTGGGTGTTTGAGCATTATGTCCGGTAAGTACCACGTTGGGTCATGCGCTTTTGGTATGGCTGAGGCTATAGTAGTGTATACTGCATTATAGTCAGACCACGGAATCGGAATTATATCTGATGCAATAATTTCTGGTATCATTCCTATTGTTAGAAAAATATGATCTATTCTGGTGAAGGTTTGATGAGGGTGTGAGAAATAAGTGAATTTCTTTTTCATTGGGTTACTTTCTCTCCATGAATCTACCAGATTGTATTTGGAAAGAAGTTGAGAAAAAGGTAATCTAGAGGTTATTTTGGATGGTGTAAAAGGTGATTTATCTAGAAATGGGAGGAGGACCTGGTTCGAATCCCCACACATCACTGTTCCTATTTTGTGTGTATTAATCACTTGTAATAAATGTGAGAGGAATGGTGTAGGTTGTTTGTTAGGAGCGTAGTAGGAAATCACCGTGATTGCTGTATCCATTATATAACCCATGAGTATCAGGTATCTACCTTCTGGGTCTTTAATTTCTGATGATAAGGTGAATGGTGTGGATCGGTGAAATGCAATTAGAGTTCCCCTTTGCTTGGTACAGGCAGAAGCCGTGTAAATTTGTTGATAAAAAGGAGAAATATATTTTGGAGTAGAATCTTTGGTGAAGTGTGTTTCTTGGAGGCATACTATGTGAGCCTTCTTGTTATGGAAAGTACGGAAGGCTTTGGTCCTTTTTTGAGGGACATTTATTCCCTGAACATTCAGGGAAAGTATATTCAGTGGTGCCATGGCAATAGATCAAATAGTTTTGACTTACTTTTTGTTATGCAGAGCTGACTGCGCAGATCAACCTGTGTGGACTGAAGAGATGAATAGATAGAAAAGAAACCAGTGAATTCTGGAGTAAAGAGTAAACAAAAAACATATGAGATTAGATGATATATTGTATAAATTATTTTTTGCAAGTAATCACAATTTACCCGTGAAAGAGAATAAATATCTCTCTCAGGGGAATAAGTGCCTTCGTCACACTCCCACATAATATGGTTGGGAGAATGAGGAGGGCTAATGGGGGTACACGGATCTTCCGCTTACAGGAGAGAAGTGCTATGTCAAAAGACATCAAAATGATGTTTCATTAATTGCAGTGCAGAATATAGTTTTTGTTGAAATTATTTATTCCAGGGTGGTTGTATATGGTTAGTCTTGCCCTAGGCTAAATAATTCAGTTAGAAAGGTACTGTTAATAACTTTGGTATTGATGAAGATAGTTTGAATTATTTTGGGATTTTAACCCTTTTAGAGTAAACAATTACATATTTTATTCATACGTAACTGTTTAGATATATTAACTCATAAAATTGAGGTTGTATTGCTTCAGATTAGAATAAACAAAAACATAATTCTAGGAACTAGTTAGGTAATAATATATTTGTTTTAAGAAAAGAAAGAAAAAGCTTCCATTACTTCTGGATTATTGAACATATTTGTCCTAAAAAGTAATAAATCTATTGTTATTACCTGATAATATATAACTGAACAAGAATTTCCTTATTTCACTTATATATTCTAAGGCTATATGAATCAGAAGTAATAAGAAATATAACTGGAATGTAACATGATCCCACACAGTGTGTGACTATCAGAATGCAGTTACATTCAGTTATAAATATAGGTTTTTTATAGAGAACCATCTCTTAGTATAATAAATGAAGAGATATCAGGAATTAGGATGTCAGTCCATTGAATCTTCTTGGTCCATGGATGATGTGGCATAACGGCCTCTTTTGTGAGAATGATGATTCCCATTTTGTTCTGAAATTTTCTGGGTGCTGCCTGAAGGTGAAGATGATGCCATTCTTCTGCGTGTGGGAGTGTTGCTGCTTGTGGGTTCTGTCAGATTTAATTTTAAAAGGGTTTGTTGTAGTTCATCTGCTGATCTGCTTCTGTAAATTGTATCTTGGTAGTTAAATCTGACTGAAAAGGGGAAGCCCCATTGATACATAATGTTGTGGCGTTGCAGTTCCATTAGTTGGGGTTTCATGGATCGTCTTTTAGTAATAGTAAGTTGGGATAGGTCAGCAAAAATTTGATAATTGTGTCCTTGAAAATTAAGTTCCTTTTTTTCTCTTGCAGCAATTAGTATTTGTTCTTTCGTTCTGTAATAATGAAATTTTGTGATTATATCACGTGGGGGTCGATCTTTCTTTTTGGCTGTGAGGGCTCTGTGTACTCTGTCCAGTTCTAAACGTTCAATAGGGATATCTGGCTTTAGTTCTTGTAATAGAGCAGTAATAGTAGATTGCAGGTCTGTCACAGTTTCAGGTATTCCCCTTATGCGTAAGTTTGAACGTCTGGCTCTATTTTCGTAATCTTCGAGCTTAGTTTGAAGTATTAAATTCTCTTTTTTTAATTGTTCCAATTCTGTTATATTTTCTTGGGTTGTAATTTCAATTTCATCCATTTTTATTTCTAAGGCTGCGGTGCGGTTTCCCAGCTCTCTTATTTCTTTGGTTAGGCTTTTTGTTATTTGGTCTGAGGTTTGTTTTAAAGCCTATATAAAGCATCTTTTCAAATTGTAATAATATTACTGGGGATACTGAGGAGGCTTGTGGAGAAGTTTGTGAGAGGATTTGTTCTGTATCTGACTCAAATGGAGAGTCTTGCTGTGACATTTTCTGTCTGTGAGAGCGCCCTGATGCTGTATCTTGTGAGGTGACTGGAGCTGCTTCAGCTGCAGTGAGTGCCTGTGAGCTCTTTGTGAGGTGATTTTTATTTCTGCCACGGTTTCCTCCCAGTACCATATTTCCTGCCCAAACTTTCACAGTTTGTTCCCTGGGGCAAAAAGGTTCAAATGGATACCTTTTGAGCCTGCAGGCTCCGCTTTGTCCTTCTCTTCTCTCCTCAGCGGTGTGGAGCTCTAACAATGCATGTCTGCTCCGCTAGGCTCCGCCTCCTGCCCTCGTTATATGTATAGATTTAAAGTATGTTTTTATTACATGTTTATTGTTGAGAGGTTTCCAGCAACTATTGATACATTTTACAGAATGTGTAGGGCATGTATTTTTAAGCCAATGCCCAATGCACTGTTTAATTGCAATTATATGTAGAAAATGTGACATCACTACTAAATTACATGTATTTAATAGTGTCTGAACAGATAGTAAAGTAGATTGTAAGGGTTAACAAAATTGCAGTTATACATTTTAAAAGAAATAATTATAATAAGGTTTTAATAAGAGGAAGTTAATTTGCTGCAGCCAGTCTCAAACCACAAGGGAGACAGTGTGAAATTTTGAGATATACAGTTTTGCTCAAACGTTTGCATACCCTGGCAGAAATTGTGAAATTTTGGCATTATTATTGAAAATATGACGAATCAAGCTATCAAAAAATGTCTTTTATTTAAGGATAGCAATCACATAAAGCCATTTATTATGATATAGTTTTTTGGATCCTTTTTAAATCGTAATGATAACAGAAATCACCCAAGTGGCCCTGATAAAAAGTTTGCATACCCTGGAATGTTTGGCCTTGGTACAGACACAGAAGGTGGCACACACAGGTTAAAATGGCAATTAAAGGTTAATTTCAAACATTTGTGACTTTTTAAATCACAATTAGTGTCTATGTATAAATAGTCAAAGAGTTTGTTAGCTCTCACATGGATGCACTAAGCAAGCTAGACACTGCATCATGAGGAGGTAGAAAAGAACAGTCAAAAGACCTGCGTAACAAGGTAATGAAACGTTACAAAGATGAAAAAGGATTTAAAAAGATATCAAAAGCTTTGAATATGCCAGACAGTACTGTTCAATCACTTAATAAGAAGTGGAAAATTTCAGGATTTCTTGATACCAAGCCAAGGTCAGGTAGATCAACAAAGATTTCAGCCACAACTGCCACAGGAACTGTTCGGATACAAAGAAAAACCCACAGGTAACCTCAGGAGAAATACAGGCTGCTGTGGAAAAAGATGGCATGGTTGTTTTTAAGGAGAACAATACGATGATACTTGAACAAAAAAGAGCTGCATGGTCAAGTTGCCAGGAAGAAGCCTGGTTACAATATGCCCAACAACACCTGGACATGCCTCATTGGATTTTTTTTGGCATTGGTGCAGTAAAGGCTTCCTTCTGGCAGCTCAACCATGAAGCTCTTTTTTGTTCAAGTGTCATTGAATTGTGCTCCTTTAAAACAACCACACCGTCTTTTTGGAGAGAAGCCTGTATTTCTTCTGAGGTTACCTGTGGGGTTTTTTTTTGTATCCTGAGCAATTCTTCCACCAGTTGTGGCTGCAAACTTTCTTGGTCTACCGGCCCTGGCATGGTAGCAAAAGAGCCCCTAATTTTCCACCTCTTATTAAGTGATTGAACGGTACTAACAGGCATATTCAAGGCTTTGGATATATTGCTATATCCTTTTCCATCTTTGTAAAATGTTATTACCTTGTTACACAGGTCTTTTTACTGTTCTTTTCTACTTCCTCATGGCTCAGTGTCTAGCCTGCTTAGTGCATCCATGTGAGAGCTAACAAACTGATTGACTATTTATATACAGACACTAATTGTGATTTAAAAAGTCACAAATGTGGGAAATTAATCTTTAAATTGCCATTTAACCTGTGTGTGCCACCTTTTGTGTCTGTACCAAGGCCAAACATTCCAGGGTATGTAAACTTTTTTATCAGGGTCATTTGGGTGATTTCGGTTATCATGATTTAAAAAGGATCCAAAAAATGTGATAATAAATGGCTTCATGTGATCGTTATCCTTCAATAAAAGACAGTTTTTTGGCATGATCAGTCATATTTTCAATATTAATACCAACATTTCTCAATTTTTGCCAGGGTATGCAAACTTTTGAGCATGACTGTATATACAAAGGGTGTGAATAACTGAAAAGGGGAACATTAAGAAGAATGTTCTACTGTACTGAAAAAATACAGGTTTAACTTATTGTTTCAGTTAAAGTATGACTTTAACCAGTATGTAAAGGAGAGAATATTGGTGGGACTTTTAATGAGGTGTAGTAGGGCCGCTCAGGTCCCCTCCTCCATCCCGTCTTCATGACGCCGCACCGCCGGCCGAGTGTTTGCTATCTGTTAGCCCACTGGAGGATGGTGTGGAGACGCCTCTGGCTGTGGGACCATAGTGGTCTGGTTCCTGGGCCCTCGGCATTTTCCCCTCCTCTCCATACTTGTGGACGAACGTGTGATGTTGGGGACGTGTTTGCGGCGGCACAGCCTATATGGGCTCCTTCCCCGCATGGGTTTCACATACTGCACTCAATATTTTTCATTTGCTAAGTATTATGCACCCAGGCATCTTTGTTTATAGTCATTTAGACTCAGGTACTCAGGACTTCTCTCTACTTCTATCTTACTTTTTTCTTTCTGCTCTTTCCTTGTCTTTTGTTTCCAAAAGTGAACGTTGTTCTGTTCCTTCGCTGCTTTCTGCGCAGAAACCCTTCATCAAATTCAGCAGCTGAATGACTTGTCAAAAGAGGCGATCCTACTATATGGCAACCATCAAGCGCATTGTAATAGTAATTTATTTTGCGCTGCTATTTGAATTCATTATTAGTTGGGGCTAGATTTTGGTGAATCAAATTTTTGCACTTATGGTTTATATATTTTAAGCAGCAGCTCAGATTTAGGCTTCATTTTCATTAGCACAGCGTTTGGGGTATAGGAGGGGGCGGATTTTCTATATACCTTAACTCTGACATAATCTGAATTAATTAAAAGCTATTTTTACTTCATTTTACTATTGCTCCCGTGTTCTTATGAAAAGTCCCGCCATTTGCTTTTCTACCAAATATGACTTTAACCAATTCAGCCCACTTTTTGCAATATGGCACTGCGTCGATTTAACTGACAATTGCGTGGTCGTGCAACGTTGTACCCAAACAAAATTGACGTCCTTTTTTTTTCCACAAATAGAGCTTTCTTTTGCTTGTATTTGATCACCTCCGCAGTTTTTATTTTTTGCGCTATAAACAAAAAAAGAGCAACAATTTTGAAAAACACACAATATTTTTTGCTATACTTTTTGCTATAATAAATATCCCCAAAAAATATATAAAAAAAACTTTTTTCTCAGTTTAGGCCGATATGTATTCTTCTACATATTTTTGGTAAAAAAAAAAAAAAAAAATCACAATAACCGTATATTGATTGGTTTGTGCAAAAGTTATAGCATCTACAAAATAGGGGATAGATTTATGGCATTTTTATTTTTTTTTATTTTTTTTATTAGTAATGGCGGCAATCTGTGATTTTTATCCTGACTGCGACATTATGGCGGACACTTTTGACACTATTTTGGGACCATTGTCATTTATACAGCGATCAGTGCTATAAAAATGCACCGATTACTGTGTAAATGACACTTGCAGGGAAGGGGTTAAACACTAGGGGACGATCAAGGAGTTAAGTGTGTCCTAGGGAGTGATTCTAACTGTGGGGGGATGGGCCACCACTAAGATGACAGCGATCACTGCTCCCGATGACAGGGAGCAGTATATCCCTGTCATGTCACTAGGCAGAAATTCCTTCTTTACATAGGCATCTCCCCGTTCTGCCACTCCGTGACACGATCGTGTGCCCCTTGCGGACATCGAGTCTGCGGGACCTGCCGGAACAGTAAGTGAGTACGCGGTGCGCGCGCCCACAGTGATTTAAAGGGGACGTACATTTGCCCAGCTGTGCCATTGTGCCGATGTACATCGTTGTGCGATGGTCGGCATGTGGTTAAGTAACTTTTTTTGTTTTTTTTTTTTTATTGTGGAATTGCTTATTCTCACATTGTTGCAGGTTTGGAGGTCATTGTATACTTCAGATTTATATAATTGCCCTGAGCCAACTCCAATGTGAACAATAAATTGCATTATAGTTTTTTTTTTTTTTTTTTTTTTTTTTTATAAAAGAACCTAAAGGTGGTACATATAAAAAAAAAAAAGTTGTGCAAAGTTATTTATGGGAAAAATAGATTATATGTTTGAAAAGGATTGTGACGATAAGCCCATTTGTTAATACTGAAATTAAGGAAAATAGGAACTTGGCATTGCACAAAGACAATCTGTTACAAAACAGAGGGAATAGTTTATTTGTACAAATGTTTTTTTAATTGTGTTTAAACTGTTTACATATAAGTGCCAAAATCTGGATAGACCCCTGTTACATACATGGGGTCCCTCTATTAGAGGCATGAAGTGTTTCAATTGTGTTGCGAACCTATACTATTGATGCAATATTGGCGATAAAAAAAAAGGGGGGGGGGGTTTGTCATACAAATATATGAAAAAAGTATGGAAGAATTCATTCTAAATCAAGAATCAATGGAATGGCCAATGAATGTGCAATGAGAAAGTGTTATTGTGTCAAGGGATACAAAAATCAAGACAGAATATTAATACAACAGTGTTGGGTTATATTTGATGAATGCGCAAGGTTTACCATTTAATCGTTGAGATACTTAAGGCAAGGTTATTTTGTGTAGGTCTTAAAATGTGTATAAGATAAAGAGGCGTTGCTATTCCCACCTACCATGAGAGAGAGATTGAGAAATTAAGCAATCAGGACCAAAATAAAGTGTTATATATATTGAATTTGTGTAAAGCTAAGGTTTTTGGTGGGAAAGTTTGAATACAATCTTAACCACTTGCTTACTGGGCTCTTAAACCCCCTTCCTGCCCAGACCAATTTTCAGATTTCAGCGATGTCACTCTTCGAATGACAATTGCGCCGTTATGCAACACTGTACTCAGATGAAATTTTTATCATTTTTTTTCCACACAAATGGAGCTTTCTTTTAGTGGTATTTTATCACCACTGTGTTTTTTATTTATTGTTAAGAAAATTATTAAAGACCGAAAATTTTGAAAAACATTTATATTTTGTTATAAAATTTTGCAAACAGGTCATTTTTCTTCTTCATTCATGTACACTGATGAGGCTGCACTGATGGTCACTAATAGGTGGCACCGGTGGGCACTGATAGGTGGCACTGAGAGGTGGCACTGATGGGTGGCACTGATCGGTGGCACTAAAGGGCAATGAAAGGTGGCACTGATAGGTGGCACTGATGGGTGGCAGTGATTGGCAATGATGGGCACTGGTAGGTGAGACTGATAGGCAGCACTGCTAGCTGGCACTGATTGGCACCACTGGTGGGTATTAGGTGGCACTGGTGGGCACTGATTGGTGGCACTGATTGGTGGCACTGGCAGGTGGCACTAGTGGGCACAAGTGAGGTGGCTGCGCCTCTTCCTCTTCAGGACCAATGTCCCTTTCACAGAAGCCGGTGATCGGCTTTTTTCTCTCCCCACGCTATCAGCATGAGGAGAAAAAAAAAAAACAATTACCAATCTTCTGTTTACATCACGTGATCATCTGTCATTGGCTGACAGCTGATCACATGGTAAGGGGCTGGGATCGGCCCCTTACTCCGAGCTGTGATCACCCAAGTCTCATTGACTCATGATCGCAGAGCTGGAGTGCGCAAAGGGGAGGACGTCTATTGACGGCCTCCCGCAATGTAGTACAGTGCTGTAGCCATCATTCAGCTATAGCGCAGACAGGAAAGGGTTAAAGTATTTTTTGGACATCTTACTTTTTGAAGTCCCAGAATTTCAGTTGGAAAGTGTTAATATTGTTATGTTGCTTATTCAGTACTATTTTATTTTGTTTATGATAGTCAGATACATTTATGTGCTTGAGTAAAATGTTCTGTTCTGAGACCCTTGGCCTCCACTTGGGCCCAGAGGGAATAAGGAACTAAAGATGTTATGTTTTATTGAATCCTTCTGCAATATTGTGGGTTGAGAAAAATGTTCAGTTAAATATATTGAATCTATAGAATAAAAACCATTGATAGGAAACACTTATTTTTGAATTAATGAAAGAATATTACACCTCCAACGGGTAAGGAAGGCTATATTTAAAAAAGTTCAGGTGATTCTGTGGTTATTCATATTGGATGGAGAGACTTCACCCCCTCCAGCCCCAGAGTGAAGAAATGACCCCCCCCCCCCCCATTCATGCCTCTATCCAGATGCCCGCTACTTGAAGAAATGACTATATCTTTTATATCTGGGAGGAGTTCAAGCCATCATTTTAGTATGATCTTTCCTCCACTTGAATTTGAAGGTATAAGGGGAACTCCTGCTACAAAAATGTCCCTGGGAATGATGCCTTGAGGGGGAGCCATGACGCAAACCCAAGGCCTAAGAATTCAAGTGAACACTGCAAGAAAGAGATCTGAAGTGCCAGTCCAAAGACCCAAGCCTAGCCCAATGCATCAGTTCCAGTCTGTCTGTGGATGTCAAGTTCTGTCCTTACAAAGAGGCAAGTTTTTGGGTTCTCTTCTGTTTACATGGATGGCTACAGAATCAAAATTCTTGGAGGTAAAAGTTTAGGAAATGAAATTAAGGCGTGAAATAATGTGGACTTTTTTTTGTACACTGGAAACTTTATGCACATTCATAAGCCATACAAAAGATACTTTTTTTTGTGTTCTTTTATATTTTTGATGAGGACTAATTTTCATTAACCTACAGACTGTCATGCCACCCCCCCCCCTTGTTTTTATGGCCTGTCACACCCCTTCCCCTTTATTTTTCTTGGAAAATTGCTATACAGCTGAGATCTTGATATCGACTAATTCTGATGGGTTTATTGTTCTCTATTTTATACATGCGTAAGATAATAACACATTTATGAGAGGAGTAATCCAGGTTGATGTTAAAGGGCATATTGGGGCAACAGGGATTGTAGTTGTCACGTTCATGACAAAAGAGGTGGTTGAGAGCCCCCTTAATCTATATTTGTTTTGGGTTATTACTTTTAACAATATATTACAATTTTAATATATTGTTGCTCTGAAGTTAGACGTAAGAGAGATATTTCTAATGAGAAGATGGAAGTCTTGTTTAGGTTTGCGTTATTGATGTCTGTGTTGTTGATCAAAGTGATGTGATAGCCTGTGTAGTGTTATAAAAGTTGTTATAAAAACTGTCTGAACATTGACAGGCGAGAAATGCTATGAATAACTGTATGTACATGGGGGGGGGGGGGGGGGGTTGGCATGGCTTGGATTGGTAATATCCTATTGGTGGGCTTGATCTTGAATGTATACTATAAATATACTGTACCAGGACCAATAAATGGAACAGTGTGTAGATCTAATCTGTGTTGTGTCTCTTTTCTATATACACTGTTCCCTGCATAGATCTGGGTGTGACGAACGGAAAAGTGTCGGCAATAAAAATAAGGTACGATTAACAATAATAAGGTGATGGATAGGACTAGAAGTTTGTAGGATCCAGAAGTATCCTATCACTATGCATGCCATACAGCTCCTGCCAAACAAGTAAAAGGTGTAGCGTTTAGAAACAGCCAAAATTCGCTTTGAACTTGTGTTCTGACTAAATGTTGAGCTCATCCTTATCTGTAACACTCATAAGCTAAATAAACCCATTGCATCCTTAAAAACCACCTTAATTGCACCTTCCCCATTGACTCAAATGCATTTTTACAAAAATTCTAAAATTTCAGAAAGAATAAGACTCTGCATTTCTTTCATCCCCAGTAGCCAGTGTATTTTCATTAGGACAAGTTTACTTTAAACCAAAATTTCAGCTTTATTGTCACTTAAAATAGATTGTTTGGGACAGTGTGGCTAAACCAAATGCTTATCATTGAGGAATGGTCCGCCTACTGGGAATGCTGTTATACACTGTAGTAGCTTGTGCCCCGTACAGAAAGCAGCTTTCTCTTCCTGCACAAATTCCAAACCCTTCCTCCCTCTTGCCAGAAAGAAAAAGGAGTTTGCATCTTGGCCTTTCAAGAACATTTATCAATGAATACAAGGCGTTGTTTGATTGGCCGAGGTGGGGAGGTAGATAATGTCATGAGTGTCTATACCCATGCAGGAAGACAGCACCACTTACTATATGTAGCACCAGCTACCACAATGTATTACAGCATCACCAGCATCCAGACCAGTCTATAGTTGTAAGTGTTAATTTTAACCAAGCTAGCCCAAACTGTTTATTTAAAGTTGAAGTTATTATTTAATACATGCAAGAGCTTCATTCTCCTGTAAAGAAGCTTTCTGCAGAGTAATATTATCGAGCTTTCAAACTACAAACATCCAAATATTTTTCTGTAATGGCTTTTCCCAATTATTATTATGTACCTTATCAAACCATGGTTTAAGGGGTGTTTCATCCAATAGTTGATCCATTCTAAGTGGGAAGAGGTAAACATTGCTATAAGATGACAGGGTTGGAAAATGCTGTCTTGCTCTCTTCTCATCTTCTTCTGTGTTAATATTCTCCAGTCCTTTCATGAAGAAGACCACCGGTCGGTCAGGGTAGACTCGGGCAGCTGATTCAATAGCACACAGTACCAGGGATGGAGGATCCATTCTGTCTGTGGTCTCCATAAATAAGATTCCATTTCCTTCTCTTAGAATGGTGTTTGCACTAAAAGAACTTGACATTCCATTAGTGTTGTCCATGATTACCAATTTCGATTCATTAGGAACAAGAGCATTCAATATGTGATAGCTTTTTTGCCTAAAATAAGTATTACTGATAAAGCCCAAAGCTACCATCATCAAGAAAATTGCAAATAGTTGTATTTCTTTCAACATAATGGCGGTGTACAATTGCTGAGCTGTAACAAGAACAGATAGAAGCATAAACAAATGTTAAGGACACTTTTATTAAAGGCAATCATAAAAACTTTGTGGCCCAGTACATTTCCCACTGACCTAGAACACACTTGCATATCAGGAATCCCAACTTCACTGGCTGCATTGGCTAAAGTACAAAAAAGGCCAGCGCACTGGATTTCATAGCATCACCATTGGTCATGCCCCCTCACCCCCGCCCTCCCCCCCCTCCAATCATCAAAGGCATTTAAATGTATTGTGCAAGGTAGAGTTTTGTGTTGTTTAACTGCATTACCTAACATTCATGGGTTGATGAGGGTCTTCAGTAAGTCAGACCTATAGAGTTAAAGGGTTCGTCCATCCAGTGGGGTACAGTGTTGGGCAACACTACAGAGGAAAAAAAATCTGAGGGTGCTGTATTCATTGATATGAATTGATGTGAAAAAAATTGATATGAATGCTGATAAGACATGAGAATAACATGGATCGGACAATATGACTTTGGATGGACTTTGATGTGAGGCATGTTACATCTTTCACAGCCAGCCTACAGTAAACAGGGCTAGAAGAATGTACAAGGTTGTTTATCATCTGCCTAATGGGACTCCTGAGGCTATTCAACTGCTCCATCACACCTGGCCAGCATGGGGCCTGAGAGGTGATGAATTGGATGAACACGTGTGTTTAACTTCTCAAGAAGAACCTGGGAGAGGAATGAACTTCTTATGACTTTTGGTTCAAATGTCTTCAATGACTGCGATTACCATCCCCCTAGCCGGGGTGTGGGTCTCAAGTCTGGATAAAAAGGACCCTGGTCTGAGAGATTCTGAGAGAATGCGTGTATGTGAGTGTTAGACCAGTAAGACCCCTTTCCTCCCCTGTTACCACATCTTCCCTCTCCTTATTTAGAACTGTAATGTATTGATATTCCTATTGTAAGTAAATTGAACCTTTATTCTAAGAATTAGTTGTCCTTTTATTGGAAGCCAGACACCCCAAACAGAGCACATTTTAAATTTGCGTGTGGTAATCCTAAAAGCCGCATAGAACCTACAGGGCAGAAGTGCTCAGTTTCACAGTTCCATATGGACAAGCAGGACTTCTATGAAGCTTTCATTGTAAAAGCAGCTGATAACGCCACAGAAACCGGAAAAGGCTGCAAGTGTGGTGAGTCTTTTCTATGGATATGCAAACGTTTTATTTATTTTGAATAATATCAGGTAAAAGTGGTAATGAATGAAGAATATTGAATGCTAGATGAGTGATTCGTTTTTTTGTTTATTTGTGATTTGTAAGAGCTAAAGGCAATTGAGTTTGGTTTGTTGCTCAGTGCAGTGTTGGAACGTTAGTACTAGTAGAATTGTGTATTGTGTGTGTAATAATATGTCCAGTCCATTGTGACTCCATTTTGTTATGCTTTGCTATTATAGTTTATAAGATCTTGTCAAGCTTGTCATTTTAGCTTGAACCTGCAATTATGAAAGAATGCACAGAGAAATGCTTGCACAACACTATACGCTATATATATCATTATGGTTTAGTTTGTCTTTTCCTGTTCCCTGTTCTGTAGGCCATGGGACAGGATGCATGACTTATGACTCATAACCAGATGGTCTGTTGACTCCTGTAACCTCAGATATACAGCAGGAACTGAAGACAGGTGCAGTAGAGGCCTGGCAGAGCATCACCAGGGATGAAACCCAGGGTCTGGTGATGTCTATGCATTCCAGACTTCAGGCTGTAATTGACTGCAAAGGATTTGCAACCAAGTATTAAAAAGTGGTCCCTGAAAAAGTGGGAGGCACATTTAAAAACTGTTGTAATTCCTACATCGTTCACCTGATTTGGATGTAAATACCCTCAAATTAAAGCTGAAAGGCTGCAGTTAAGGCACATCGTGTTTGTTTCATTTCAAAACCATTGTGGTGGTGTATGGAGCAAAAAAAGATTAGAATTGTGTCGATGTCCCAATATTTATGGACCTGATTGTATGTATCGTAGGGGTCACAGACTTATATAACCATATATTTTATACCAACATATTATTTATTAACCACTCCCCCCTCTCGTCATTTGATTTGTAAGCTGAACCATATATAAGCTGTAATAAAATGAATGCACAACCAGCTTCTCGTTTCATTCGCTGTCTCCAGATATCTGAGGGCCCTGTTGGTGTACCTATAGAAGGGTGGTTGCCCAGAATACCTACTATTTCCTTTCAGTGTGGATTGTATAGTTGTGAAATGGAACTTGTGTATACATATGTTAAAAAATATGCCTCTGCCAGTTATCATTCATGTGCAGATGAACCTCTTAAAAGCCAGTATAATGTACTATTGTCTCAGTGTCAGCAACATAATAGCAGATTATTGGGTAAACAGCTAACAAAGAAATTGAAGAAAGAGAGGTTGGCAAATGAAATTGCAGTGTTGCTCAGAATTAAATTTATATCTGAGCAAATGGGGGGAAGTGGGAAGCAGAGAGGAGACGTGTCGGGGAGGAGATAGAGAAAATTAGTGAAAACCCTCTAAAGGTTGCAATAACCTCCAGTTTTAGAGATGGATGAATTGCGGGCTACAGCAGGCAATTTGTCAGAAAGAAACAGTGAGCTACAAGAACAGCTTCAGAGGCGCAGCATGGATTGTGATATGAAGAGCAAACTTTTAGAGTCATTGCGAATAAAGTTGGCAGAGATGGAAGAGTTGGTTATGCCTTTAGAAAGAAAATTAGCAAATGCAGACTCCCAGCTTCTTACTAATAGGGATGAGCCGAACACCCCCCGGTTCATGGCAGAACACGCAAACCCCGTTAAAGTCTATGGGACTCGAACGTGAAAAATCAAAAGTGCTAATTTTAAAGGCTAATATGCAAGTTATTGTCATAAAAAGTGTTTGGGGACCCGGGTCCTGCCCCAGGAGACATGTATCAATGCAAAAAAAAGTTTTAAAAATGTCAGTTTTTTCGGGAGCAGTGATTTTAATAATGATTAAAAAGTGAAACAATAAAAGTGTAATATTCCTTTAAATATCGTGCCCGGGGGTGTCTATAGTATGCCTGTAAAGTGGCACATTTTTCCCATGTTTAGAGCAGTCCCTGCACAAAATGACATTTCTAAAAGGAAAAAAAGTCATTTAAAACTGGTTGCAGCTGTAATGTAATGTTGCCCCCCCCCCCCCCCCCCCAGGACATTACCGGGCCCTTTGGGTCTGGTATGGATATTAAGGGGAACACCACACCCTAATATTAAAAAAAAAAAAAAAAAAAAAAAAAAAAAAAGGTGTGGGGCCCCCAGGCCCTATATACTCTGAACAGCAGTATACAGGTGGTCCCTGGGTTAAAAACAAGATAGGGACTGTAGGTTTGTTGTTAAGTTGAATCTGTTTGTAATTTGTAACAGGTACATTTTTTAAGTGTAGCTCCAGCCCAAGAAACTATTTTTAAGCTTTTTGGATAATATAGGGCAGGGTTATCACCCCTGTAACTTTTTGTTGCTGTCTGTGCCCCTCTTCAGAAGATTTCACCTCACTCTCTGTCCCAATGACAATTGGATTTTGAAAATTTGGGGTTATTAGGGAAACAAGGATTGATGAAAAAGCATCAGTGGAGACACCTTTGTCCCATATTAACTCTTAAAGGAGAAAATTTCCCTTCCTAGGGGTAGATTTCCTCTCACTTCCTGTTGTCTCCCTCCATTTGTAAGTAGGAGTCGTTTGTAAGACAGATGTTTGAAAATAGGGGACCGCCTGTATATACTATACGGCCTGCCCTATACACTCTGTGGAAAATTGGTTCTTAGGTGTTGGTGGTACCAGAACAATGTAAGCCCTCACAGTTACCCATGGTGGGCACTTGAACGGGCCCTGCTGCGAAATATCATATCAAGAATTATAAATTACATGCACCTGTTAAACTGGGGCAGAAATATTGGGCCTTAGGCGATGGTGGTGGGACAACACTGTAAAGCCTCACAGATACTCTTGTTGAGCGCAGGAACAGGCCCTGCTGTGAAATATTAGATCAAAAATTGTAATTACAAAACAGTGCAGCCGTAGTGCAGTTGCTACTACTTTTCTGGTGGTGTACACAATACAATGTAGTGCAGTGTTGCAAAACAAAAAATACATCATGTCCAGAAGGCCACCAAGGAGAGGCAGATGCTCACAGGCCACTAAAAGAGGGCAAGCAGGTTCTGTGTCTACAGTCAACAGTGCTGGTCATGGACATGGTGCATCCTCTGCCGTGTCCGTGGGGCACACTTGTTCTTTTTTTCTGCTGCTGGCCGTGTTATTGAGACAGAACATGCAGAAGAGTTGGTGGCGTGTATAACAAAGCCGTCCTCTTCGTCCTCATCCTCTGTCACCCAGACTCAGAGTAGTTTTCCTTCCTATGCAGCTGCCAAAGTGGCCTATTTCACCGGCTCCTTGTCTAATACACAACCATCCATCTATAGTCTACACCAAGGAAGAAAATATTAGGTTAAAATAAGAGAATTACATGAAGGAATACAGAGTATATTCCTGAAAACATTAATCTGCAAACATATTTAGTTACAAGTAAAATGCAGACCTATCCCATAATTACCCTTTGCACTAAGGTTCCATTCTGATGGTTGCTCTCCCATAAAAGTGTGCGTTTCCCTCCCATCTAGTCTGTGTATATCATTACATGCTGATGCCTCATTGGTTAGCATAGCATGGCTCTGATTGGTGCGCTTCGCTTCCCTATTCCTGGTTAAGGACTGGCTACATCTCCAATCCCTATACTTTACATAAATCAGCTCCTTTTAATGCAAATCCTTAACTTGAATTTTCCCGGGAAGTTAAGTATTGATTACGTGTTGACATCCCTTCATTGCATATCCCAGCATGTGTAAAACAATGAGGTTTGGATCCCATTGTTCGTATACACAAGCCTAGGCACCGACTTGTCTGGTCTAACAGAGATTTCTGGGAAGATAATATGTTCCGCCCTACATAGATAAAAGCTAAATTAAATATATTAATTCATATATTCATTAAATATAAATAAATTAAATATACATTAAATATATTCATTAAATATACATTAAATATATTCATAATTACAATATCCGTTGGCAACAGCACTTGAAAGACCAACATCAAAGAAAAAGGCGGACTTCTCCTTGCTCCTCATCTGGGATCTCCAACCCTACTCCAGTCTTTTCCTCTCAGTGCAGGTTTTCAAATGAAGGTATAGCAAATTAGGTGTCCCAAGTACTTGCAGCCAATCTGCTAGCAGTACACCACCATCTGATTTTAGCAGGCAAATTTCCCTACCCAGTTGCTAAACCGTAAAAAGAAATTCGGTCCCAGCCATCCACATGCTCACAGTCTGAATGCTAGCTTGAATGCCAGCTTGGCCAAATTGCTAGCAACTACTGCCTTTTCAACTGGTAGACTCTGCACCCTTTCGTGAATTTGTGAAATGTGCTGTACCTCAGTTGCAGGTTCCAAAACGCCATTTCAGCTCTCTACCGGCATGTGGACGGAAATGTTTTTGTCTTGTTGGACAGGGCGGTCAACAGTAAGGTATATATTACCGCAGACTTATGGTCTAGCAGGCATGGGCAGGGATGTTACCTTTCCTTCACGGTGCACTGGGTAACTCTGCTGGCAGCTGAGAAGGATACAGGACAGGGTTAAGTATTGTTGGAGCTTGTTCCTCCACCATGCCTTCAAAATGCTTGTGGTGATTCTGCCACAGCTCTCTCCTCTACCCCCTCCTCTTCTTCTTCCTCTATGGCAGTGGTTCTCAACTTCTGTCCTCAGGACCCACTAACAGGCCAGAATTTAAGTATTACCTTGGGGAGATGCAGACTAGAATACTGCAATCACTGAGCAGCAAATGATATCACCTGTGATGTATTTCAGTTATCTTGCAAAACAGGCCTGTTACTGGGTCCTGAGGACAGGAGTTGAGAACCACTGCTCTGTGGCCTCTTCTGCAGATTTGTTCTCTGAACCAGCGGTGCTCCGTAAGCATTCAAGGGGCTACGCAAGCAACCAGGCAAAAATTGACAGTTACTTACCGATAACTGTTTTTCTAGGATATCTTCCAGGACGGCACACCTGAGATGAGAGGCTCCTCCCTACAGGAAACACAATCAATCGACAGCTGTTTTAAGTCCCCACCCTTCCCCTTGATCCTCAGTTTGTAGAGAAGTAACTCCTGAACCTGGTTCACAAGGGAAATCATTCCTCATAGGTACTCACCTTCTAGTGTTCTACCATTTTCCCTCCTCCAACGGGCGGGAAGTAGGCCTGCCGTCCTGGAAGATATCCTAGAAAAACAGTTATCGGTAAGTAACTGTCAATTTTCTCTAGTCATCTTCCAGGACGGCACACCTGAGAGGATAATCAAGTACCTCAGGCCTACCTTAGGGTGGGACCACTGCAAGACCCTCTTGGCGAACCTTGGTTCTGCAGTGAGTTTTACCTCCACTCCATATGCTTGATGAAGGTATTATAGCTGGATCATGCAGCTGGTCTGCATGTCTACTCCACCGATGTCCCTGCCTTCTCTGCTTCGGATGCAGGACCTAGGTGGAGTGGGCTCTTAAAGATGGAATCAGAAAACATGTTAAACTTGTAGGTTATCAATGTTGCCTGTCTCACACATCTAACAACCCTGGCCTATTGTGCCTGTAGGTGCTACTTAGAACCCTTAAAGGTTAATCAGAGACCTGTGTTGTAAGACAAGGACACTAATTGATCACTAAGAGGGCCTGTCTAACACTACCCTGTTCAGGGAATTAAAACTGCAAAAAAAAAAAAGGTGGGCCCCTAACAGACAACCTTTTTTGTTCATTTTTATCTTTACATCAGCCAAGACTAAAGGGAAGCCTACTTAAGGGTAATAGATTAACCGAGGCTTGATCCCTGGGTTTAAGGCATGCCCACTCTGTGGCTTTACTTACGCCAAAGTGCCTACTTCAGGAAAATAAAGTTCATAGCAGGAGTATAACACTTATACTGCTACATCTAGTTCTGCTAGAAGGGTGAGATGAAGGCCATGCACCGAGCCGTAACCTATTCGGTGGGGTGGACATCTTTATACTTCATCTTCAGGTCATAATACTCCTCTGAACAGAACTTCCCAAGTTCTTACTAAGCAGGGTGATTCTTTATCGCCTTCCTCCAGTGTCCTATAACCCTACTGGGCTTCAACCCTAGGAAATGGTTCCAGCATTCCTGAATGTATGGGGCTGAGGCTTTCTGACATGTGACGTCTGCCGCCAGAACTCCAGGCCCCTCCACGGAAAAGAGGGCTGAAATACAAAAGGTGATACATGCATTATTAATATCACAAATTAAAAAAGATCATAGATTGTGGACCCAGCACAATAGATTTAGACAAAAAGGACACAAGCATAGACAATAATGTGTATCTGAGTGTGGCTAGCTAAACCAACATATCAAATATGGGAGAGACCCAAATCTGAACTTCAATGTAGACAAACAGTCCTCACAGTCTGGTTTTCTGATGTGCAGCCAATCTGTAAAAACATTAAGACACACGCAAACCCTCAGTCTTGGTTCACACTGGGACGACTTGTCAGGCGACCTAGTCACCTGACAAGTAGCGTCCTGTTCTGTGCAATGAAGCCGTTCTAAATCGGCGCGATGCAAGTCGCTCCGGCTTAGAAAAAAGGTTCCTGTACGACTTTGGGGGCAACTTGCATTGACTTCCATACAGAAGTAGTTTCGCAAGTCGCCGCTGAGTCGTGTCCTGGGTCGCCTGAGGCAGTCACGCTGTAAGTCGTGCTGCCTTAGTGTGAACCGACCCTAAATGCTGCGTGTTTCTGAAGTGCAGCTAGCTAGGTCATAACTGATAGATATATATATATATACACATATATATATACATACATACATACACATAAAGGACGGGAGTCCTGTTTACGGTGGAGTTTTACTGATGTACAGCAAAACAGGGCAATAAATATAAGACAGAAAGACCCAAACTTCTATGTTGCGTATTTCTGATGAACCACCAAATACAGTTATAAGATCAATATGGTACTGGCTAGCTAAACCAACATAACAAGACAATATCTTTTCTGTTATGCAGTTCTGTAGTGCAGTCACATAGAACCAACATGGAAAGAACCCAAGCAACCTGCAGCATTGTGTTTTTCCGAAGTGCAGTAAGGTAAGGGAATCTGAAACAGAAAGCACCAACAAGCTTCAATGTTGAGTATTTCTGCTGTGCAGCCACATAAAAACAGACAGCCTTCCTAGCTGCGATCTTTCTGGTGTATTGCAAAGTAAGGCAATAAACTCCATGATGTCTATTCTTGTGTGTAGCCAAACCTCAACCAGAAGGGAAACTTAGGGCTCCCACACCTGTGCGACCCAACCTGCAACCGCAAAAACGCAAGAGAAAAGTCATACACTATGGCTTCCAATGGGAACCAATTGTGTCTGTGCAACTCCAGGTCGCGGCGCCACCAAGCAGACCCTGCTTTCTGGATCCACAGACCTCAAGATTACACAGGTCGCAGGTAACTTGCAATTTTCAGGTTGAACAAGCGAGGGGTCCCCAATGCTGTATCTCCCTGGAGGCGTGCAGCCAACAACCCCCTGCTGTGTATCCTTAAGAAGCAGCAAGGTAGAACAATGAGAAACAGAAAAGACACCCCTCACTGCTGTGCCTTTCTGATATGCAGCCGATAAGGCAGTAAATATAGAACATACAGGACACAAACAATCTTCAATCTTTGTGTATGTCTGATGTGTAGTAATATACCAATACTGAGCAGATACGCCACCATCCTCAATGTGTCTCCCTGCTGAGGCAGTAAAAACAAATCAGAAAAAGACAAGCATCCCCACTGCTGTGTCCCCTCTGATATGCAGCCAATAAGGCAGTAAATGTAAGACATAAAGGGACAGAGAACCTTCAATCTTGTATATATCTGATGTGCAACAATATAACAATCTGAATAGAGATAGCACATCCATATTGAAGGGATTTGGCATGCGACTCAACATGTAAAATCGCATGCCTAAAATCGGCAACCTTTGCCGTTAATAGCACTGTCAGCCTGACGCCACTTTGCGGGGCTGCACCTCTTACCAAAAGGCAGTACCAGTACTACCCCTGGCACAGGTTCAATTTGTATTTCCCCACAATTCAGGACCATCAATCTTCACTACTGCCTTTCTAATAAGCAACCAATAAGGCAGTAATACAGGACACAAAAAACCCCAGACAGAACTCAATTTTGAGTATGTCTGATGTGCAGCAATATAACAAATATGAGCAGAGATGTCATAAAACTCAATGATGTGCATTTCCGCCATGCGTCACAAGACCAGAAAGTACAGACCACCTTCCCTGTTGTATTTTTCTGATCTGTAGCCAAATAAGGCAGTACCTTTAGGATATAACAGACAACAACAAAGCTTCAGTGCAGTGCATTTCTGATGTACAGCACTATACCCCTTATGAGCAGAGATGTCACAAATCTCAATGTGTATTTCTGCTGTGCCACAAAATATCCCAGCAAGGACAAACCTTCACTACTGAGGTCTACTGGTGAATCCCTTTATGCAATAACCAAACAGAGCAATTTGATCCCTAGGCATAGCCTGGGCTGTAG
Source organism: Aquarana catesbeiana (assembly GCF_042186555.1). Taxonomy (NCBI): domain Eukaryota; kingdom Metazoa; phylum Chordata; class Amphibia; order Anura; family Ranidae; genus Aquarana; species Aquarana catesbeiana. The sequence continues at coordinate 22,973,709 of NC_133327.1, forward strand.
ATACTAACACTTCACCCCCCAGTGAAGGAACAAATTCTAAAAATGGTTAGACACCTTACTATAGTAGCTGTTGTCCTACCTTACCTCCGTAGACTGAGCAAATGCTGGTCAGCTCACACACAGGTGGGGCTGATCAGAAACTAAAGTCTCAATGAGCCCCGCCCTAGAGACCAATTTAGGACAGCCTCTAGAAAAGGTGATCACCAATTTAGCCTGGAGGAAAGTAGCCACCTGCAGGCCTTAAACAAGCAATCATGTATCTATCTAGCTCTTGCATATGTTTGCACAGAAAATCCTTAATTAAAGGATATAGGAAGCGATTTATGGTAAATCGCCTTTAGATCTGTCACTGAGTTGACTGCAGCCCAAACCAACAAAAAGGTTTTTCTTACCTCCTGCACTTCAATATAACCACAATGTAAAGGTGGAGTGGGAGGTTGGGGCTTATGACTTCAGATTCCTAGCAGCTGGGCTAATAGGGCCATATACCTAGTGCACCTGCTGACCAGGAGAACTTACTCCTGAATCCTTCAACCATTGCACAATCCATAAATTGTTCAGTGGTATACCTGGCCTGTAAGGAACTCTTTGTATCTACCAGGTCCTCCCCCCCCTTCGCTCTATTCATCCCTACTAATGTCCCACAACCGGACATGTAGGGAGAGTGTTGGAAACCTACTGTTGTGATAACCACAGTGTCTCTGCTGTAAGAGGGAGCTGTGGCTGGTGGTATTAGCAGTAGCTTCTGGGCTATTTTGTTATGCAGACCCCAGGTCCTGCACTGCACCACTTAGTAAATACAGGGGGAAGGGGAAGAAATGCCTTACCTACCTCTTTCCCATCTGAGGTGGTTTAGGCATACTCGCTCCTCTGCACCACTTGTCCACCATACAGCATCTCTGATGTAAGAGGGAGCTGTAGCTGGTGTTTTTAGCAGAAGCTTCTGGGCTATTTGAATCTAGACCCCAGGGGAGATTATCTCAAATGCCCAGAAACCATCAGGCTGGGATTGGGGATTTTGCAGCTAAATTCCCAAGGTAAAGGAAAGTACTCACCGTTGTAGTCTTCCCCTTTTTCCACAGCCACCGGGCTGCTTTTCCATCCTTATGGTCCACACGCAAGGAGGATAGCCGCCAAAGTGCCCCCCCCCCAACTACTGTCCCCATAGGGAGCTGCAAGGTTAGGCTGTGTCCTGCCAGTCAGTATATACACCTGGAGGGGGGGCAATGCCGTACGTTCCTCATTCCATTCTGGAGGTGGTTTAGGCAGACATCCACCGTAGTGAACTGGTGCCTCCTCGAAAGGAGGATGTGGGCGCCTGCTCCTGCTGACTCTCAGCCTTCCCTCCTGGGTAAGAACGCGGGTCGTTCAAGCGGCGCCCTCCCCAGCAGCCCACGCGGGCTACCAGGGGCCCAGGAGTCGGGGGCCCTGGAAAGAACTGACAGCCAGCACCCCTGTCTGAACGGACGCCCGGACAGGTAAGGGGGGGAGACAGGAAAAAGGCCCCTGAAGTTCTGGGGACACCACTGTACCCAGGTGCCTTCTGCTCTCAGGGGGGCTCTTCCAGTTTCTGCTGCCCCCCCTGAGGAAAGGATAGGGGAACCCCCCAGGAAGGATAAATATATCCGGCCAGACCCAGAGGCCCATCAGGTACTAACCAGGCCCGACCCTGCTTTGCCTCCGAGATCCTACGAGATCGGGCAGGCGGCGCCCTCTTTCACTTTCAGGGTGATGTGGCCGTAGGCCTTCCCCAGGCATTTGGTCCGGCTCCCAGGGGGGGACCACCAGCGCCAGGCTTCGGGTCATTTGAAAAAAACAAACCGTTTCGCTGTGTAGGGAGAAACACAATCAAAAACTGAGGATCAAGGGGAAGGGTGGGGACTTAAAACAGCTGTCGATTGATTGTGTTTCCTGTAGGGAGGAGCCTCTCATCTCAGGTGTGCCGTCCTGGAAGATGACTAGAGAAAAGATGCTATGCAGTGCATGAGTTACATAGTTAGTGAGGTTGAAAAAAGGCACAAGTCCATCAAGTCCAACCTATGTATGTGATTATATGTCAGTATTACATTGTATATATGTTGCGGTCGTTCAGGTGCTTACCTAATAGTTTCTTGAAACTATCGATGCCCCCCACGGAGACCACCGCCTGTGGAAGGGAATTCCACATCCTTGCCACTCTTACAGTGAAGAACCCTCTACGTAGTTTAGGGGCAGGCTCAAAGGTGGTTAATGCCATGCCAGCTTCAGCCAGGAATGGTTGTATGCGACAATGGCATCAACCTTCTCTCCACCGTCCGACAGGAACACTTGACCCACGTTCCATGTTTGGCACACATCCTGAATTTGTGGTTCTTGAGCAGGTACCCAGGCTTACAAGATCTCCTGAGGCAGGCCAGAAAAGTCTGTGGTCATTTCCAATGGTCATACAATGCCAGTGCTTGGCTGGCTGACATTCAAAGGGAATGCAAGCTGCCCACCAACTGCCTCATTTGTGACATGTCCACCAGGTGGAACTCAACGTTGGCAATGCTGCAATGGCTGTACATGCAGCAGAGGGCCATCAATGAGTACCTGTGTGAGCATGGCACCAGGACAGGGTCAAGGGGAGCTTGGCTCCTTTTTTGCCACGCCAGTGGCTACTGATCAAGGAAGCATGCACTGTCCTGTCACCATTTGATGAGGCCATGAGGATGGTGAGCAGCGACAATGCATGCATCAGTGATACTGTCCCTCTTCTTTTCCTGTTGGAGCACACGCTTCATGGAATAATGAACAGGACACTTGAGGTAGAACAGTGTAAGGAAGAGGAGGACTTCCTTACCTCTCAAGGCCCCCTTTATCCAGATATTATTCCTGCAGGCCTGGCAAACACACATGAGGATAAGGAGGAAGAGGATTGTGTCAGCATATACATGGAGGATAACACTCAGCAGCAGTCTTCACGGGATATTTTTCAGTCCCCAGAAACCCAAGGAGTTGTATATGGCTGGGAGGAGGTTGTTACAAATCATGTGATCCATAGTGATCCAGAGGACTCAGAATTGAATGCCTTTGCAAACTTTCACAGGCTTTGCAGTATCAGGGAGGACATGCAGCGTAAGGACCCTAGGATTCGTGGTATCAAAGAGAAGGAATCATTACTGGCTGGCAACCCTTCTTGATCCACGTTACAAGGGTAAGGTTGCAGAACTCATCCTGCCTTCGCAGAGGGAGCAGAGGATGAAACATCTTCAGTAGGCCTTGAAGAAAGGTTTGTGCAATGCATTTCCAGACCCTGTGAGGTTACAATTTCCTAGTGCTGAACAACATGTTGCTGAGGCTTCTGTCAGGTCACCTGAGGCCAGGTGACAGATGCACACCGTTGGAGTCAGGAGTGTACCACAAAGGTAGTGGACCCTACGGCTGACTGCTGCGGATGGGAGTTTAGGTGGTTAAGGAAGGTAGGTCCGCTGGAACACCAACACGGGTCCCACAGGGGCTACAGCATAAGATTCCCCAGGGCGTCTAAGAGCCAGCAGGTGTTCACCAGAGCCTCTAGTGGTGAGGATGGACTGGGCTGCAACTGGCTCCAAGTTACGACCCCCAGGGTCTCCCAGCTCACGCCCACAGTAGGCTACAGGAGGACAGAGATAGTAAGGGAATAAGCCAAATGTTGGGGCGTCTAGCAGACAAGGATAAACATAGAACACGCCAAAGGTCAGGGTCACAAACAGGAAGGAATAGTCGAAAACAAGCCAAGATCGGTAACTGGAATCAGACGTAGAAGACACAGCAAGATGCACACGGAAGCTGAACACAGAAAGGTTGATCAGCAAGGCAGGCTTGCAGTACACAGGTTAAAATAGAGTTCCCTGATAGGGGCTGTGGTGTAGCCATGCTTTGAGGAGAGATTATTTAAAGTAGCCAGGTGAGAGTGGCTGGCCTCTAAAGGTGAACACATGTAGGAGAGGTAAGCTGACAAAGATTACTGCATAACCATGACAGCTTCGTTCAGTCAGAGAAAGAGCAGTGGAGAAGGTGGCCAGCTGACCGATTCCTTTAGACAATTTTTCAGTCCTCAGGGCCAAGGTCTGATCGGTTCAAGCTACCATTGCCAGCGTTTACATTACATGGTGCAGGAATATCTAGGGGCAAGAGCAGACTTGGAGACCTTTCCAACAGAGCATCCACTGGTTTATTGGGTCTTGAGGATGGGCCACTGGCCAGACCTAGCTCAATATGCAATTGATCTACTGGCCTGTCCTGCATCCAGTGTTCTTTCTGAACGCACATTCAGTGCTGCTGGAGGGTTTGTAATAGATCATAGGGTGCGCCTGTCCACAGACTCCCTGGATAGGCTCACATTCATAAAAATGAATCAGTCGTGGATCAGCAGCAGCTATCAAGCACCTGATGCTGATGTAACTGATTGATTTTTCTATGGATGTGGGATCCCTTGAAGACTGCCTATGCTAATGAGTGACTATCCTATTCCTTCTCAATCTTGATGATGCTAGCTTCCAACAATATTTTTGGTTTAGGGCACCACTGCCTAAGGCCCAATTTTTCTGTCCCTGTTTAACAGGGGCATGTAATTACAATTTCTGATCTAATATTTCACAGCAGGGCCCGTTCCTGCGCCCAACAAGGGTATCTGTGAGGGGTTACAGTGTTGGGGTACCACCAAAAGGCCCAATTTTTCTTCCCCTGTTCCAGCAGCAGAAAAAAAGGACAAGTGTGGCCCATGGCCACCTGCAGGAGATACACCATGTCCATGACCAGCACTGTGGACTGTAGACATAGAGCCTGCTTGCCCTCTTTTAGTGGCCTGTGAGAGTCTGCCTCTCCTTGGTGGCCTTCCGGACATGATGTGGATTTTGTTTTACAACACCACACTACACTGTATTGTGTACTGTGTACACCACCAGAAAAGTAGTAGCAACTGCACTATGGGTGCACGATATTGGGTACACCACCACAAGTCTAATGCCGCGTACACACGGTCGGACTTTTCGTCTACAAAAGTCCAACGGACGCTGACGGACTAAAGCTGGCTGGTAATCCGATCGTGTGTGGGCTTCTCCGGACTTTCAACTGACTTTTTTAGCCTCAAATCTGACCGACTTTAGATTTGAAACATGCTTCAAATCTTTACGTCGTAACTACGACGGACCCCGAAGTCCGCTCGTCTGTATGCTAGTCCGACGGACAAAAAAACGACGCATGCTCATAAGCAAAAACTAAACGGAAGCACTCGGTCTAGTAAAACTAGTGTTCGTATTGTAGGTAGCACATTCCTCACGCTGCAAAATCTGTGATCGTTGAATGCAGCGCATTTAATGTCTTCTTTATGAATGCTATAAAGAACGAAGATGTTTTGCTGTTCATATTCAAACAGAGTTCTCCCAAACAGATTTCTGGATTCTTTTTCTCTTTGATCTCATGAATGACATGGTATGCTTTTTCAAAACAATGTTTCCATACTAATAATACTTTTTAAACTTTTTTTTTTTTTGGTGGAGTCATCTTTTCTTGTAATTTTTATCCAGATATTTATTTTATGATTGTTGTGGAACTTTTTTTCTGTTTATCTATAAATTTTTTTGTAAAGTTACCACAGGGAACCCATTTTTATAAATATTTTTTAAATTTTTTTTAATGTTTGTAAAGTTACCACAAAGAACCCTTTATAATTTTTGTTTTTATAGTGATTTGTTATTTTTTTTTATATAAAGTTAACCCAAAGAACTGTTTTTGGTTATGTATCTTTTTTTTTTTTAAATACTTACCACTCGAACATTATTAACATTATTTTAATCTATTTTTGTTGTGTTTTTGCAAAATCAATGAGATTGTTGTCCCTTGTTAATTTAAAACATTGTGTCTAAAATCTATGATTTAAAATAAAAAACCTAAACTCAAAAAAGATCCATTTATTTATGGTCTAAATAAAATAAAGAGGAAGTCAACGCTGGAAAAAGTATGTGTACAAGAAAATGGGGATCTTGAGGAGTCCATATAAGAGGGAGCACAATCTGGTCCAAGAATCCCAGAGATCAACAGCACCAGCAGATGATATAGATGTCCCCAGACTGTGGTACTACAACAGCCTGCGTCTTCTGTCAGACCAGACTCAACCCAAGTCATCACTTTCTTCTCTTCCCTGCAGCCTTTCCTCCACGCTGCCCTGCAGCCTTCCCTGTAGCCTTCTTTCGAGGCTGTGGCTCTGGTGTTTCAGTTGTGGGAGGAGGAGGAGGAGGAGGAGGAGGAGGAGGAGGAGGAGGGGGGGCTGCCTCATGTAGTTGGGTGTTTCGTGTTAGCGTGCCCTGCAGCCCCTTCTGGATTGTTTCCCCAAATAGTCGCTCACAAATGAGGCGCTGCTCCCAATCCATTTGAAGCAGCCTGCTGGCTAAGTAGCAGCCATAGGACTCTTCCGCTTCGGGGGGGCTCTTTAAAAAAACGGGTGGCCTCTTGCATGAGGCGCAGGGATGCCTCCTGTGTGACCATCCCCTTCCTGGCCCTTTTTTTGGGAAGGTGGAGGGGAGGCACTTGGGATTCGGTCAGGCTCCTACTGGGCCCAGCCACCTCACTTGGCCCAGCCACCTCACTGGGAGCAGCCACCTCAATGGGAGCAGCCACCTCAATGGGAGCAGCCACCTCACTGGGAGCAGCCACCTCAATGGGAGCAGCCACCTCACTGGGAGCAGCCACCTCCTGCCTGACACTGGGCCCAGCCTCCTCCAGGATGATGGTGAATCCGGCCTCCTCCAGGCTGTCCATGGGCCCGGTCTCCTCCTGCCTGCCACTTTCCCCACATTCCTCCTGGATGGACTCATCCTGTGTATAAAAAAAGGACAATAGTTTTAGTATATTTTTTTGGGTTCATCAATGACACACAGTTTGCTTCTCATGACTAGCAAATTCAATGTGAATACATCTCTTTAATAAAAGAGTCTAATCAGACACCCTAATTATTTCAAGCAGGTGCCAAACATATTTAGCCACTCCTGTCAATTTATATGTATACACAATTTTGAGGGCAAAATTATTTTAGACAATTATAACATCCAGTTAACATCATTAATATTAGTACAGTAAATATTTGTTAAAATAATTTACCTGATTCCAGATGGTCATATCCGGTTCATCCAGGATGGAAGACCCAGCTTGCTCCTCATCAGCCTCTGCTGGGGTGGAGGGAAGGGTGGAGGGAAGGGTTGAAAGTGATGCCCTGGCTTCAGTCTGGTCATCAAGAAAACGGAGTTGATTGTAGTACCACAGCCTGGGTACATAAACATCATCTGCTGATGCTCCTGATCTCATTGATTCCTGGATCTTCTTATGTTCCCTCTTATACATGTTCCTCAAGACCCCAATTTTCTTGAGCAATGTCTCCATTGTTGCTTCCGGGATGGTCGCCTGGACAAAGGACAGAAGTCTCTCCAGCGTTGACTTCCTCACATGCTTTGCATAATACTGTGGGTGTTTCACCTCCCACAAATTCCTCATCTCTCTATATTTAGAAATAAAAGCAGTAAGGAACTCTGGATCCTTAAATAGGGGATTCATAATGTCTGTATAAAAGATAAAGTCACAAGACAAAAAACACTTATTAGGTTTCTGCTAAACCCTCATCATCTTATCCCTATGTAGGCCTCATCAATCTGTCAAGCCATATAGGCCGCTTGCTACAAAGTCTTGACCAAAAGCATAAATTTTAAATTACCTTCGTTTAGTAGCGTCCCGGTCCACTATCACCTACGCACAGAACGTACGTACGACACAATACGTAACAGCGCTTTATACACTGCACATGCGTAATACTACGCCTATTTGGCCCGCCCCTGACGTTCTTTTTGTTTACGCATATAACCCGCCCTTGACTCTACGCACAGAACGTACGTACGACACGTGCACAAGGCCCCTCTTTATACACTACGCATGTGTGAAACTCCGCCTGCGTCGCCCGCCCCTGACGTTCAATTTTAACTCATGTTCTCCGCCCCTTAATTCTATGCACAGAACGTATGTACGACACGTGCGCAAGGCCCCTCTTTATACACTACGCATGTGTGAAACTCCGCCTGCGTCGCCCGCCCCTGACGTTCGATTTTAACTCATGTTCTCCGCCCATTTTTAGTTACGGCGCGTAGTGGGGTGAATAATGGCGGAGACACATGACATGTTTACTACCTCAGGTAGCGAAAAAAGCCCGGAGGCCGGAACGTCAAGATCTGTGAGGCCTAGATTTAAGGCCTCCAATATGTCCTTTGAAGAGATGGTGGAGATGGTGGCCATTCTTCAAAAAAAGGACTATGGTGGGAAGTATGGGCCGTATGCCCGGCCAAATTTGCGCAAGGCCAAAATAATGGCGAAGGTGGTGGACACTTTACAGGCTTATTTTGGGGTACAGCGCTCCAAGGATCAAATTAGAAAAAGATGGTCTGACCTGAAACTCAGGGAGCCGGATCAGTTCAGACGGATCCGTAAAGTGCTGCAAAAAAGTAAGTACCTGTGTTTTCATCTTGTGTTGATTACCTTGTATACCGCTCCATGTGCTTTTCATTCCTATAAGATTGTTTGCATCGTTTGAAATGATCTTTTAATAAACATCGTTACATATCTATATATAATATATACATATATATCTCTCTCTATATATATATATATATATATATACACACACATAGACTATATATATATACATATATATATATATATATATATATATATATATATATATATACATATATATATATATACACACACACACATACATATATATATATATATATATACATATATACACACACACACACACACACACACACACATATATATATATATATATATATATATATATATATATATATATACATATATATATATATATATATATATATATATATATATATATATATATATATATATACACACACACACACACACACACACACACACACACACACACACACACACACACACACAGTATATATATATATATATATATATATATATATATATATATATATATATACTACAAATGTTTGAAGATTAGTATGTACTAAAATATCTGTGTGCTAAGTATATTAATTTTTTGCTTCACATAGGGGAAAAATCACTCAGCCAACAAGAGGAACCCAGTCCCCCCCCAGCAAAAGAACATACTTGGGAAATCAGCCCAAGCCCCACTGAGGATGTGGAGGAAGGAGAGGTGGGCGACATGGGCACCCCACCAGGTGAGTGTCTGACACACCAGCTTACAGTAATCTATGCATGGCTGCCTTTTCTTTTATGTAATTTTTCTACTCTATTTTAGGTGATCTGGTTGTGCTTGAGTCAAGCAACAGCGCCACCCCCGAGGATGTTCAGGAATTATGCGACATGGGCACCCCACCAGGTCAGTGTCTGAGACACCAGCTTTATGGTAAGGTAAACTATGTATGTGTGCATATTTCTAAACACATTTTTTTGTTTCATTCCACTTTAGGTACAAGAAGTGACTATTTCACCTCAGACAGTGCCCAACGGCTAATTGGTCAAATAATGGCCTGGAATGGGGAGATCGATGAAATGCGTAATCGGCTGGATCGTATGCAGCAGGAAATGAAGGACATGATTGATGTTTTGGGTCGAATCTAAATGCCCTTTTTGAAACTCCAAAACATTGATCATGTCCTTCATTTCCTGGTTTGCTGACCCCATTCTGGGCCTTCTCTTTATTATTTTTGGTCAAATTATATGGCTGTTTAACAGCATTTAAAAAAGGAGGGCTGTTTAGAGAAAATACCTTAAAAATCAAAAAAAAAAAAAAAAAAAAAAAAATGGATTTTAAAAAACCAAAAAAAAAAATGGATTTTAAAAAACCCAAAAAAAAAAAAAAATGGATTTTAAAAAACCAAAAAAAAAAAAAAAAAAAAAAAATGGATTTTAAAAAACCAAAAAAAAATAAATAAAAAAAAGCATGTTTGCTAAAATCAAAATGCCCAAAAAAATGTATTTTTGATTATGTAAAAATATTTAACTATAATTATATTTTTCTAAATTATTAAAATATCATTATATTTTTGGCTAGGAACATTTTATACTAAATGCATAACTGAATGCATAACAACGATTAATAAAAACATCTGCTTAGGAATTAAATAAATGTGTGGTTTGTTATTTCAATGCTCAGTATCAGTTTGGTTATAATTTTAAAAAAGTTTTTTACAGTGGCAATGGAGCTTATTTAGACATTTAAAAGGAAAATACAGTTGGCACTACAACTGCTCGACCATAACCTAGGAGAAAGCCCAAAAGAAAGGCAAGCAATAAATATAATTCACGATTTCATCAAGATTTTTTTTATTTAAAATATTTAGATATCCTGGCCCATTGCAATGGCCCCCCTACCCATAAAATAATTAACATATTGCTGTCTAACTTGACGGGCACTTTGGGGGGCCAAACCAGTACGGACAGTATCCAGGCCCGTAAGGTTGTCATCAATAAGTCTGGCCTCAGGCCCAACTGTTACCATATAATTTGGAGAATGTTGGTGTAAAAAGTTGTGCAGGATGCAGCACGATAAAATGATAAAATTAAGTTTGTATTCCGCCAAATTAATGGAGGTTTGAAACAGGCGGAACCGGCTGGCCAGAATCCCAAACTCATTCTCAACCACTCTTCTAGCTCTGGCCAGCCGGAAATTAAAAACCATCCTCTCCGGGGTGAGGGTTCTTTGGGGGAATGGCCTCATGAGGTGCTTGCTCAGAGCGAAGGCTTCATCGGCAATGAAGACAAAGGGGAGTCCTTCCACGTTATCCGCATCAGGTGGCAATCCCAGGCCACCACTCTGGAGACGCTGGCAGAACTCCGTCTGGGCAAATACTCCTCCATCCTCCATCCGGCCATTCTTCCCCACGTCCACATATAAAAATTCATAGTGTGCCGACACCACCGCCATTAAAACAATACTGTGGAACCCCTTATAATTAAAATAGTATGACCCCGAATGGGGTGGTGGCACGATGTGGACATGTTTCCCATCTATAGCCCCTCCACAATTGGGAAAGTCCCAACGGGTGGAAAAATGGGATGCCACAGTCTGCCATTCCTGTGGCGTTGAAGGAAACTGGGGAATCAAACAAGAAAACCAAAATCATTAATTTTGAAGATAACATTGCAAGAAAATTATACAATTAAAAACATTATTCCCCAGCATCAGTATAACATTAAATAATTTAAATCTTCGGGAAGAACTAATATGGAAAGGCACACTTATCAGATTGCTCACCCCCTCTGATGGAACATTGATTACATTTTAGGGGGTTGTGAAATCCCTAAAAAAGATTACTTTTAGGACACGCAGGGATTTAGGGACTAAAAAGGCTACAAGACTGCAGTTGTCGCACTCTGCAAGTGCAGTTGCTACCCAGCTTACAGTAAATGAGGTAAGGTAAAAAGGCAGTCATGTTGCAAGGAGTACACAATCACATGCAAGGGCAATTAATGAAAACACTTTGTGGCTTGCATATGATTTGATGATGGAAATCAGCAGAGCTTCTGCTCATTTACTAAAGCACTGGAACAAATGCACTTGGAGAGTGCACATGCATTTTGCAAAGTGCAACATATATTTGCTTTATACAAATCAACACCACAGAACATTCTAGCAAATTTTTACGAGGGTGGGGGGGGGGGTTGGGAAATCAAGCTAATTGCTAATTATAAGCACACTATTTGGATTGAGTTTAGGTGGGGGGGAGGGGGTTGGGAAATCAAGCTAATTGCTAATTATAAGCACACTATTTGGATTGAGTTTAGGTGGGGGGGAGGGGGTTGGGAAATCAAGCTAATTGCTAATTATAAGCACATTAAATACACTCAAACAAAATACATTCAAAATGAGTAGACTAGGTGGATATGTGCCCATCATTGCATGCTGGGGAGGTTATTGAAGGAAAATATACATGCATGACAAAAAAGAACAGGAAAAAAATCCTGCATGTGTGAGGATAAAAAGGGGACATTCACACTATATTGCAATGATGGTAAGTAGTGTTTGAGGCAAGAAATACATTACATTATCAAAGATTACATAAAAGAACATGTGATGCTAATAAAAGAAAAATATCTTACCTTAATATAGTCCTTCTGCAGGACCTGGATGATGGCAGAACAGGTCTCTGGGATAATGATCCCCAGAGCCTGGGGGGAGATGCCTGTCGAGAACTTGAGGTCCTGCAGGCTTCTCCCTGTCGCCAAGTACCGCAACGTGGCAACTAGCCTCTGCTCCGGAGTGATGGCTTGCCTCATGCAGGTATCCTGCCTGCTGATATAGGGGGTCAGCAAAGCCAACAAACGGTCAAAAACGGGGTCCGTCATCTGGAGAAAGTTCCTGAAATCCTCAGGATTATTCTCACGGATCTCACGGAGCAAAGGCATGTGACAGAACTGGTCACACTGGAGCAACCAATTCTTGGTCCATGAACTCCTCCTCGCCCTGTTCATGGACTGGTCTTGGTCTGAAGAATAAACTACAGCACCAAACACATACAATGCACGAGCTCGACGACGAGTATGTACAGGTAACATGGTTTCAAAACGGTCGGCTGGTCAGAACGCACTAAACAGAACGCACTGAAGAACAGCAAGGCCTGTGAAGAGCGACCTGAAAATCAGGAACGAGCGGACAATAAAACAAAGATTTCTCAATGCCAACTGACCAAACGCACTGAAAAGCAGATACAAACCTCACAAGCACAGACTGAACAACAGTTAAAACGAACTGAAAAATACGAGTCTCACAAGCGCGAATCGTCTCTCACCAAACTTCTACTAACAGGAGATAAACACGAGATTAGCAGAAGGAGCCCAAAGGGTGTCGTACGGGCTATTGAACTTCCGTTTTATAGTCTCGCCGGACTTGGTGTACGTCACCGCGTACTAGGCTGTCGAACTTTTGTGTGGTCGTGTGTAGGCAAGTCCGTTCGTTAGAAAGTCTGCCGCAAGTCCGCCGAAAGTCCGCCGGAAGTCTGTCGGACAGGCTGTCGGACTTTTGTAGCTGAAAAGTCCGACCGTGTGTACGCCCCATAATAGCAACTATGGGTGCACTGTATGTATTGTGTACAACACCAGAAAAGTAGTAGCAACTGCACTATGGGTGCACGATACTGTATACACCAACAGAAGTGTAATAACTATGGGTGTAGTGTATTGTGTACGCCACTAGAAAAGTAGTAGCAACTGCCTATGGGTGCACGGTATTGTGTACACCACAAGTCTAATAGCAACTACAGGTGCACTGTATGTATTGTGTACACCACCAAAAATTATATATTATATATATATATATATATATATATATTTTTTTTTTTTTTTTATTTATTTATTAACCATTTGACAACTGGGCACTTAAACCCCCTTCCTAACGAGACCAATTTTCAGCTTTCAGCGCTCTCACACTTTGAATGACCATTACTCAGTCATGCAACACTGTACCTATATGAAATGTTTGTCCTTTTTTCACACAAATAGATTCTTTTGGTGGCATTTAATCACCGCTGGGTTTTTATTTTTTGCGCTATAAATGAAAAAAAGACCGAAAATTCTGTAAAAAAAATAAATTTTTCTTTGTTTCTGTTATAAAATTTTGCAAATTAAGAATTTTCTTCATAAATTTTGGCCAAATTTTATACTGCTACATAGCTTTGGTAAAGATAATCCAAATCGGTGTATATTATTTGGTCTTTGTGAAAGTTAGAGTCTACAAACTATGGTGCCAATCACTGAAATATGATCACACCTGAAGTACTGACGGCCTATCTCATTTCTTGAGACCCTTACAAGCCAGGAAAGTACAAATACCCCCAAATGGCCCCTTTTTGGAAAGTAGACATTCCAAGGTATTTAGAAAGAGGCATGGTGAGTTTTTTTGAAGTTGTATTTTTTTCCCACAATTCTTTGCAAAATCAAGATTTTTTTTTCTTTTTTTTTTTACAAAAGTGTCATATTATCAGGTTATTTCTCACACACAGAATATACATACCACAAGTTACACCCAAAAATACATTCTACTACTCCTTCTGAGTATGGCGATACCACATGTGTGAGAGTTTTACACAGCGTGACCACATGCAGAGGCCCAACATTGAGGGAGCGCCATCAGGCGTTCTAGGGGCATAAATTACACATCTAATTTATTGACTACCTCTTACACTTTTGAAGGTCCTGGAGCACCAGAACAATGGAAATGCCACAAAAATGACCCAATTTTGGAAAAAAACAACCCAACGTATAATCTTTGAGGCAAATTGAGTTATTTGAACATGTCATTTTTTTCTACAAGTTTTTGGAAAATGTGGAAAGAAAATAAAAACGCTTTTTTTTTTTTTACACACAAAGTTGTCCATTTATACAATATTTCTAACACATAGCATGTACATGGCAGAAATTATACCCCAAAATAGATTCTCCTACTCCTCCCAAGTACGGCGATACCACATGTGTGAGACTTTTACACAGCCTGGCCACATAGAGAGGACCAACATGCAGGGAGCACCATCGGGGGTTCTAGGGGCATATATGTCAAATCTAATTTGACTACCTATTACACTTTGAGGCACTGTCGTGGTATGGATGTGAACTGATGTGGCATGGGTAAGCTGTGGATGTGGATGGGGATGGCTAAGCATAGTTGAGCCATGAATGTGGATGGCTGGGTATGGCTGAGTATGGATGGAATGGCTGTGTATGGCTGAGTATGGCTGGGTGGGTATGGCTGAGTATGGATGGATGGATGAGTATTGGTGAGTATGGCTTAGTATGGGTTTGCTGAGCATAGATGGATGAGTATTGCTGAGGATGGATGAGTATTGCTGAGTATGGATGGATGGATGGATGAATATGGCTGAGTATAGGTGGCTGAGCATGGATGGATGAGTATTGCTGACGATGGATGAATATTGCTGTGTATGGATGGATGCATGGATGGATGGATGAGTATTGCTGAGCATGGATGGAGGAGTATTTCTGAGCATGGATGGAATGGATGGATGAGTACTTCTGAGCATGGATGGGATGGAGGGATGAGTACTTATGAGCATGGATGAGTATGGATGGGATGGATGAGTACTTCTGAGCATGGATGAGTATGGATGGGATGGATGAGTACTTCTGAGCATGAAAGAGTATGGATGAATGAGTACTTCTGAGCGTGGATGAGTATGGATGGGATGGATGGATGAGTACTTCTGTGAGCATGAATTGGATGGATGGATGAGTACTTCTGTGAGCATGGACGGATGAGTACTTCTGTGAGCAAGGATGGGCTGGATGGAGGAGTACTTCTGTGAGCATGGATGGATGAGTACTTCTGTGAACATAGATAGGATGGATGGATGAGTACTTCTGTGAGCATGGATGGGATGGATGACTGGATTGGGCACAGAGCAGCGCTGTGGGCACTACACATCCAGCCCACAGCGCTGCAGCACTTGATTTTCCCCCTCTCCCCTTGCACTGTACCAATAGGTACAGGGAGGGGAGAGAGGAACCGGACATGACGCCGGTTTGTTTAGAAGTGATCGCTCCGTCATTTGACGGAGTGATCACATGGTAAACATCTGCTGTCAGCGGCCATTTACCATGATCCGTGATGTGCCAAGTCCTCCGGACCCGGCGGTCACGGATGTTCCCAGGTGCGCGCCCCAGGGGGCACACGGGAGCAGGATTCTGGGAGGACGTCCAATAAGCCGACCGGGCTGCACCCATCTTTTGGCTATGGCCCGGTCGGCATGTGGTTAAATACACTGCAGCTAACTGAATCACCTGCCTGCCAGAAGTATATTAGATACAGTACACCAGGAACGGGGAGAGGGAGAGGGAGAGGGGGGGAGAGGGAGGGAGAGGGAGAGGGGGAGAGAGGGAGGGAGACAGAGAGACAGAGAGAGAGACACACATACATTATATATATATAATTTTTTATACACACATACACACACGACTGTCTGTGTATATATATATTAAATACACTGCAGCTAACTGAATAATCTGCCTGCCCAATCTAAATGAGACTCTCTCCGTCCACGCCAACAACACACTACATGAGGCCAACGCGCAGGCAGCCTTATATATAGTGTGGGGCGTGGACTTAGTCCCCCTGTGCCATGATTGGCAAAAGGCACCCTGCCTTTGGCCAATTATGGCTCTCTTAGCTGAGGGCATGCGATTGGCCAAAGCATACAGGTCATGGTGCATGCTCTGGCAATGCACTGCATTCCCGCAGTGAGCATGGGCCGTTACGCGCCACTCGAATTTGGTGCGAACGGCCCATAATGTTCTGTTTTCAACGAACGGCGAACAGCCAATGTTCGACCCAAACAAAAAGCTCATCCCTACTTACTAAAGAGCAATGTATATTATCGCTCAATGAGCACAAAGGAACATGTTAATTGGCCAATATCTGCACAGTCAATGAGGGGAAGGGCCATGATGAAAGACAGTCAGCTATTGCACCTATAGCTTCGAATCAGAATCAGTTGGATTGCAATTAAAGAGAGACTTACTTTGTGCCAGATTCTGGGTGAATTTAATACCCTGGAATCACCAGTGAGTCTGTCCAATAAATTTGAGGCTCTAGTGCTTAAATTCCATTTAAGTAAAGTAATGAGGATGCATGCTCTGTTCTAAAAGCATGGCTACCAGGACCGTTGGTAGGCCAGTTATCTGTACAGGTTAATGATAACTTTGCAAATGCAGAGGTGCGGAGGAAAGAGTTGCAGCATATTGTGGACAGTCGTGATAGCGGTATGAGTGATTTACAATGAATGAAATTTAGAAGAGGAGATGACCCAATATTGTCCTGCACTGAGTATCTTGCATTGTATACGAAAGTGTTCAACTGTCCTGACTTATTGGAGGATGATGCAAGTTTCATATACTCAATGGCCAATAAGTGTTATGTAAGCTATCCCACTAGAATGGCTCTGAGGAATGCTAGGTTCTACCAAAATTTTATCAATATCCTGCGAGACTTCTGTCAAGAGTCCAGTGATAGGGAGTACGGGTCAAAGACGTATTCGTAATAAGTAGGAGGTACAGGAAGGCAGAGAGAGTTCAGACGTTATAAATAGAATAGACATGCACAGAGATTTTGTAACGCTCAGGAGCGGGCTGGGCCTGGGGGTGGGGATGCAATTGCCCCCTGGGCCACTCTGATATGCTGTACAAAGGCCGCTGTGTCGCCAGCTCAGAACCACACATGCACAGTTCTTGAGCTGGCCTACTGCTGCAGCTCCATCCAGTACTGTGAGCCAGCGATGTCTTCTCTGTCACAGGGCTCTGTCTCTGTAGAAATCTGGTTAACCCTTAGAAACTTAGGAGCGAGTTTACCCCTCCCCTCTGTGTTGTAACATATAAAGATATCATTCTTAATAAAGTGTTCAGACTCACTTTGCACACGAAAGCTGCCTGTTGTGTGTGTCATTGGGGTCTCCAGAATTCTGACGGGGTCGCTGTGGATTACCAAGGGAGGGTGGTCGGCTGTCCAGTAATCTATGTTATCAGATGGGGGCTTGTCCCTATTAATGCAGTCAGTTATTCCAGGATAAGTGAATTTTTTTGTCTTATCTGACAAATTCTTTCCTTGCCGCGGCTCTGATAAAGCTGTAGTACCAATATTTAAAAAGGGCCCAAAATACATCCCTGGGAATTACAGACCAGTTAGCCTAACATCAATAGTATGTAAACTCTTGGAGGGGATGATAAGGGACTATATACAAGATTTTAGTAATAAGAACGGTATCATTAGCAGTAATCAGCATGGATTCATGAAGAATCGTTCTTGCCAAACATCTATTAACCTTCTATGAGGAGGTGAGTTGCCATCTAGATAAAGGAAGGCCCGTAGACGTGGTGTATCTGGATTTTGCAAAAGTATTTGACACAGTTCCCCATAAACGTTTACTGTACTAAATAAGGTCCATTGGCATGGACCATAGGGTGAGTACATGGATTGAAAACTGGCTACAAGAGCGAGTTCAGAGGGTGGTGATAAATGGGGAGTACTCAGAATGGTCAGGGGTGGGTAGTGGGGTTCCCCAGGGTTCTGTGCTAGGACCAATCCTATTTAATTTGTTCATAAACGACCTGGAGGATGGGATAAACAGTTCAATCTCTGTATTTGCAGACGATACTAAGCTAAGCAGGGCAATAACTTCTCCGCAGGATGTGAAAACCTTGCAAAAAGACCTGAACAAATTAATGGGGTGGGCGACTACATGGCAAATGAGGTTCAATGTAGAAAAATGTAAAATAATGCATTTGGATGGCAAAAATATGAATGCAATCTATACACTGGGGGGAGAACCTCTGGGGGAATCTAGGATGGAAAAGGACCTTAGGGTTCTAGTAGATGATAGGCTCAGCAATGGCATGCAATGCCAAGCTGCTGCTAACAAAGCAAACAGAATATTGGCATGCATTAAAAGGGGGATCAACGCCAGAGATAAAACGATAATTCTCCCACTCTACAAGGCTCTGGTCCGGCCGCACCTTAAGTATGCTGTCCAGTTCTGGGCACCAGTCCTCAGGAAGGATGTACTGGAAATGGAGCGAGTACAAAGAAGGGCAACAAAGCTAATAAAGGGTCTGGAGGATCTTAGTTATGAGGAAAGGTTGCGAGCACTGAACTTATTCTCTCTGGAGAAGAGACGCTTGAGAGGGGATATGATTTCAATTTACAAATACTGTACTGGTGACCCCACAATAGGGATAAAACTTTTTCGCAGAAGAGAGTTTAATAAGACTTGTGGCCACTCATTACAATTAGAAGAAAAGAGGTTTAACCTTAAACTACGTAGAGGGTTCTTTACTGTAAGAGTGGCAAGGATGTGGAATTCCCTTCCACAGGTGGTGGTCTCAGCGGGGAGCATTGATAGCTTCAAGAAACTATTAGATAATCACCTGAATGACCGCAACATACAGGGATATACAATGTAATACTGACACACAATCACACACATAGGTTGGACTTGATGTCTTTTTTCAACCTCACCTACTATGTAACTATGTAACTGTTTAAATTGTATAGAAAGGAGATGGGCCATGCCTACATAGACTAATATAGAAAAAGGTCTTTGGCAGACCTGAAAGTCCTTTTGAGAAGGACACAAATATTTAAATAGTACTGTTTACTCCTTTTGAGAAGGAGAATGGTTTAGGACAGGGACCCTCAAACTACGGCCCTCCAGCTGTTGCAGAACTACACATCTCATGAGGCATTGTAAAACTCTGACATTCACAGACATGACTAGGCATGATGGGAATTGTAGTTCCTGAACACCTGGAGGGCCATAGTTTGAAGACCCCTGGTTTAGGAGGTAAATTCACCGCGACCCAAAACTTTTCTGCTTATTCCTTCTGTCGCTTAGGAGTATAAGATGATTTGTTGTGTGGATCAGATGACTGTAAGGTAAGAGTGATTTCCCACTGTCAATATATTTAAAAAATATGGTAAAGAAGTTCTTCCCCCTCCTCCCAACCCTGGGGAAACATGTAAAGAATATGTAGCTAGGGTTTGTGGTACGGATTGTGAGTTCATAGTCCCCTGGGTATGAAATCTATCGGGGTGGACTGAAACTATGCATAGCTCTGATCCTTTCCCCCCCGGGATGGTAATAATGATGAGTTTCACATGGACATGGTAAAAGGATTATGTCTAGGAGATAAAAAAAAAAAAAAAAGGCATTTCCCTGGTACTCCGGGGACCCACAATGGGGCATGACTTGTATGAGACAGGAAGGTTAAAATATGCCCTGTATTGGTTCCAGAGGGATAATAATAAACAAAAGAAACCCAACAAAGTTTAGGTAGGGAGGATTATGAGAGGAAGTACAGGGAAAAGGCAGATAAAAAGGAGACCAGACCCAACTGCCCCCCTCCTTCCATTTAACCCTTTACCATACACAAACAAAATCTATCCCAGTCTCACAAAAGAAGATATAGATCTTACACACAAGAAGACATGCACCTGATTATTGATAGAATAATCGGACACACAACTGCATGGAACTGGGTTAA
The DNA here is from genome assembly GCF_042186555.1 of Aquarana catesbeiana. Taxonomy (NCBI): domain Eukaryota; kingdom Metazoa; phylum Chordata; class Amphibia; order Anura; family Ranidae; genus Aquarana; species Aquarana catesbeiana. The sequence continues at coordinate 22,993,752 of NC_133327.1, forward strand.
TGTCCCGACCAAACCCCCATCTTTGCAGCAAAGTGAATATATATGGCCAGGAAACAGAGTCGAAGGCTTTTTTTAAATCTAAAGAGAGTAGCATACCTTCCTGTTTTGTAATACAAGACGGTGACACCAGAGCAACAGATTACGGGCTTTACACTGAAAATGGTAGGAAGAAAATATGGGAAGAAATTGAGAAAGAAATGACAAGTGCTTTTAAAAATAAGTCTTCCAGGGATCCAAGATGGCCACGAGCGTCTGATCCTCCACACACTGCCAGACCAGCGGCGCTTCTAGAGCGGCTCTGCACTCCCTAGGAGGGCCGACAAAGAGGGCACCCACTGCCCAAACCTCCGGTGACCCCCACAGATGAACGTGGCCACTCGCCGCGACCTGGACCCGCAATTTGAGGCGTCATCATGCGCCGGGTGTACCAAGATGGCCACTGCGGCTGAGGCAAGTAAGCAGCCTCATGCCTTCAGCACAGAGGGAGTCCCGGAATACAGGCAAGTCCTCACCCCAGCAACTCTGACATACACCCCTCTCTTGCCTGGGAGCTGCCAGCAAATCTCTACCCCCTCACCCTGCTCCACGGAATCACTCATAGGCCACACTATGGCAGATCAGGCCTTCTCCCCCATGGGACCTAACAAGCCATTCTACACTGACTCCCCCACACCAGGCCTGCAACCACTGGATCACTGCCTCTCCACAGCGGATCTTTGACAAGCTTTCTATCCTCCTGGAAAGAGGATTGGCCACAACGGCAGCTAAAATAAAGGTCAGCAAAACATAGGTACCAGAATGGAGGCGATAGAAAACAAACTGGAACTAACCAACGCAGTATCTAACCAAAATACTGACATGATTCAAACCTTACAAGACCAAATTAGAAACAGCTTTATCTCACATAGACGACCTCGAAAACAGGTCCAGACGATATAATTTCAGGATCAGGGGACTTCCAGAGACTGACAGATGTTTCCATGGCAACCCAAGATTTGATTAAAACTGTTGCCCAACATCAGCCCACAGAGCCTTGAACTGGACAGGACCCACAAAGCCCTGGGTCCCCCCAGGAAGGACGGCTTGCCGAGAGACATAATTGTCAAATCACATCACTATACTGTGAAAGAAGCCGTTATGAAACAGGCGCGCTCTTCAGCCCAGGTGACACGTCAAGGCCACGTGATACAGATCTTTGCAGATGTTGCACCTTTAACCAACCAACAAAGACGCACGCTAAAGCCCCTGCTGACCGCCATGGCCCAGAAAGACATAAAATACAAATGGGCATTTCCGTTTGCTGTAAAATTTACATATAAAAGCCAAAACCATCCTTTCTCCAACTTTGCTGCGGGAGAAAAGCTTCTACTACGCTTGAAAATCATTTCACAAGAAACTTGAATGGACACGTCCTCTGCGGCTACCAGCTCAACTAAGAGACCCCCACCCGTCAGCCCTTCAACCCCCCCTATGGTCAAAGCAGAAGTCGAGAAGATCAGGGGACAACCCTCCCACTTGAAAGACTCAACTGATCCTGGACTTACCCACTTGCCTTAATGATTGTCAGTTCTTATGGCTCTTTACTTAAGGCCCCCCAAAATTACAAGTTTCCAACCCACTCTCACACTATCGGTGATTCCCCTTGAATGCACTTTATGGCACGCTCTTTAATCTTTCCCCCCCTTAGCCTGCAATCCCTTTATTATGGCTTACGTTTTATTCTACAGGTTTCATAATGGACACTGTTGTCACACAGAAACTGTGCAATCTGCGTATCTCTGCTATAGGGAAATTCAACCCGTAAAATATTCAGTTTCCCATCTTCAATTCCTCTGTTTCCCTTCTTTACCCTCCTTCCCACTCCCCTCCCCACCACTACCTACTACCCTCCTCTTCCCAGGGGACCTGCACTTCCTCCTGCAGTATGGAGGTTATGCTTCCTGGATATTATGGACACCCGGAATAACTAAAGACCCCTTCAGGTGTTTGAATAGACGGGCGAGCTGCCCAAAGTCAAAGGTTCAATTTACATTGTTTTGTTTCCCCAATGTGTTCAGGTTCCCAGGTTTAAATGTTTTACATCAGCTCACCCTCCAGTCAGGCTCTATCAGATTACCACGCACCATGGATTCTGAACAGGCAATGTTCAAAAAGGCCCAATGAGGTTTCCACAAGCACCAATATAAACAAAGACTTCCAAAAGGTAAGTGATGGTGAATGTTTCCATAGTCCCCCCCTCTGCTCTAATGACTAGTGACACACTATATACTTTAAAGGTCTCCTCCCACAATGTGCAAGGCTTGAACTCGCCTATAAAAACGCAAGAAAATCTTCAATTTCTACAAATCCCTCAAACTAGACATTATTATGATACAGGAGACGCACTTCCCGATTCGGTACAGTCCTAAGTTCATCCACGGGCAGTTCCCTAAATTCTTTCTAGCAAATGCTGAAAACAGAACAAAAGGTGTAGCAATTCTCTTTTCAAAATCCTGCAAATTTAACTGGACCTCTGATTATAGAGACACGGAAGGCAGGTTCATATTAGTCAAAGGCACGATAGAGGGACAAATATACTCCCTAGTGTCCTACTATGCTCCTAATAAAGGACAAGCCCGCCTTTTCCGCATCCTTAACCCCATGCTAGAAGGAACAGTAATCTTTGGAGGCGACTCCAACATTGACTTCGATCAAGGCTTAGATAGATCAAAACCCCCACCAACAATTAACACGCCCCCTCAAGGCCAGCCACAAAATAGCTAAAATGATTCACACTCAGGGACTGACTGACGTATGGAGGGAACTGAATCCAGCCATCAGAGACTACACACATTTTTCAGCTTCTCATAACACATTCACCAGAATAGATCACATCCTACTGCACACACAATCGATACCCGGAGGTACTCAATCACGAATCGGAGACTTGATCCCCTCAGACCACGCATTAGTAAGCATGTCCCTACGACTTGCTAGTCCAAAATCTGGCCTGAAACCTTGGAGATTGATAGGATCCGTTAGAAGGGATTAATTCAGAGTCACTATGCTCGAAAAATCACTAACAGAATACTTCAAAATCAACACGACAGAAGATGTCTCAATGGAAGTTGTGTGGGCGGCTCACAAAGCTTTCATTAGGGGGGAAATCATAAAAATGTCCACTCAAATCAAAAGGGAGAGAACCGCTGAAGTGGAGAGACTAGAAAGGGAGTATGCAGCATTAAGATCCCAACATAAAAAAACCCCCTCAAACAACATACCACAACTAGATAAAATCAAACTGGAACTTAAAGCGGTGTTCCACACAAAAATGGAACTTCCGCTTTTCGGAACCCTCCCCCCCTCTGGTGTCACATTTGGCACCTTTCAGGGGGGAGGGGGGTGCAGATACCTGTCTAAGACAGGTATTTGCACCCACTTCCGGCATAGACTCCCATGGGAGTCGATGCCTCTTCCTGTCCCTCCGCGCTGTCTCCTGGGAAACACACAGGTCCCAGGAGATAGCGAGGACCAGTTACGATGCGCAGCGCGACTCGCGCATGCGCAGTAGGGAACCGGGAAGTGAAGCCGCAACGCTTCACTTCCTGATTCCCTCACCTAGGATGGCGGCGGCAGATGCCGAGAGTTGAGCAATTCATCGGCATCGGCTGCCGACATCGCTGGACCCTGGGACAGGTAAGTGGCCATGTATTAAAAGTCAGCAGCTGCAGTATTGGTATCTGCTGGCTTTTAATTTTTTTTTTGGGTGGACTCCCTCTTTAATTTAGCCCTCACAGCACAGGTGGAGAAAAGCATAAGGTGGAGTAAAAACAAATACTTCACACAAAAGGACAAGATCGGCCCCATGCTAGCAGCCAAAATATCCCCCAGTATACAACTAAACTCAATGACCCAAATCAGAATACCCGGCCACGGCCTCTCAGCCAACCCGGTGAAAATTCTAGATGCCTTTCAGTCCTTATACGCGATTCTATACACAGCCTCCTCCCCAAAAGACACTGGGGACATAAAAACTTTTAGATAATCTACCCATCCCGCTATTGTCCCAGTATCATAAAGACTCCTTGGAAGCTCCCTTCACCGAAGAGGAGGTTCTTAGCGTTATCAAGGAACTAAAAAAATGTATCTGCTCCGGGTCTGGACGGTTTGTCTAACCCCTACTATAAATATTTTGCTAACACCCTAAGCTCCGCATTTAGTCAAATTCTTCAACGCCAAGACCCGGGGTGACCCATTAGACTGGCAGCTCAACTCAGCATTTATAGTGGTGATCCCCAAACAGATAAAAACCCGGAATAAATCAGCAACTATCGCCTAATCTCTCTTATTAACTGTGACCTTAAAATACTAACCAAAATAGCCAACCAATTTGCTTCCTTCATAACTAAATACATATACAAAGACCAAGTAGGTTTCATCCCAGGCAGACAAGGCCCAGACCAAATTATTATCTATCCTGCAATCTAACTGCGAAGGGGGACCAAAACAGGAAGGTATGCTACTCTCTTTAGATTTAAAAAAAGCCTTCGACTCTGTTTCCTGGCCATATATATTCACTTTGCTGCAAAGATGGGGGTTTGGAGATAAATTCATGGGACTAATCAGATCTCTCTACTCTAAACCTCAAGTGAAAATATGTCTCCAGGGACACTACTCAAACCCCATCCATATATCAAAAAGGTACTAGCCAAGGCTGTCCGCTATCCCCCGCAATCTTTTCTTTGGCAATTGAAACTCTCGCTATCTCGATTAGAGAAAACCCTAACATAAAAAGGAGTTACATGTGGCGCACAAATTCACAAATGTGGACTATACGCAGATGACATCCTCTTGTTCATGACCTCACCCATCACCAAATTTAAGACAATCCCTAGAGGAATTTTCAAATATTTTAAGTCAATTAATCCAAGTCTCTAGCCATGAATATTTCACTCCCACTGCAAACTGTCTCCCTGCTCCAAACGTCCTTCCTTTTAAATGGAGCGACAAGTCTATTAAATATCTTGGAATCAACTGAACGCCCATGATAGAATCTCTCTATAACAACAATTATCCCCCCCATGTTCAGGAAACTGGAAACGGAACTCAAAGTATGGGTAGCCGCAACCTCTTCTGGATAGGAAAGATAAACTCTATGAAGATGACTCTACTGCCCAAACTCCTATATCTGTTCCGCTCCCTCCCCATCCCAATAGGAGTCACATCAAATCCTTCCAAAGCAAGATACTACAATTCATATGGGGCAAGGCAGGATACAGGTTACCACAAAGTTCCATGTACAGTCATAGAAAAAAGGGGTGTTTAGGGCTTCCCAATCTTCTTCAATATTACTTCGCTGATAGATTAGCTCAAATCTCGATCATATATTCGAGATAAGAAAAACCAGACTGGGTCCAAATTGAAATACAAGCAGTTCCCCGCCACACTATAGACTTCTTAATGTGGTCTCCCCCAAAATCCCATCTGCCAATAATGGCTCCGACCCTTTCCCACTCCCTAGCGCTATGGGACAAGTTATGCAAGTCAAAAGTCCTAACATCAGTCAACAAACCTCTTTCCCATCTATTCAACAATCCTGACTTCCCCAGGCCAGAACATTGTGGCATTCAAATGGTGACTGGACAAGGGACTGTACCATATCGGGCACTATTTCTCTCCTACAGGCCCTCTCTCCCTCAAGCATTGCATCAAAAAGCTGGAGCTTCCCACAACAGAACACTTTAGATTTCAACAAATCTCACACTTTTTACACACCATTTGGTCGGAAAAACCACTTCCCCCTGGATACACAGTAGGGATGAGCCAAACACCCCCCGATTCGCTTCGCACCAGAACCTGTGAACGGACCGAAAATTTGCACAAACTTTAGAACCCCATTGAAGTCTATGCGACTCGAACGTTCAAAATCAAAAGTGCTAATTTTAAAGGCTGATTTGCATTGTCCTAAAAAGGGTTTGGGGACCCGGGTCCTGCCCCAGGACATGTATCAATGCAAAAAAAGGTTTAAAAACAGCCGTTTTTTCGGGAGTAGTGATTTTAATGTTGCTTAAAGTGAAAAAAAAAAAAGTGAAATATTCCTTTAAATATCATACCTGGGGGGTGTCTATAGTATGCCTGTAAAGTGGCGAGTGTTTCCTGTGCTTATAACAGTCCCTGCACAAAATTACATCTTTAAAAGGAATAAAAATCATTTAAAACTGCTTGCGGCTTTAATGTAATGTCGGGTCCTGGCAATATGGATGAAAATCATTGAGCCAAAACGGCATGGGTACCCCCCACCCCCCCAGTCCATTACCAGGCCCTTTGGGTCTTGTATGGATATTAAGGGGAACCCCGCACCCAAATTAAAAAAAGTAAGGCGTGGGGCCCCCAGGCCCAATATACTCTGAACAGCAGTATACAGTCGGTGCAAACAAGACAGGGACTGTAGGTTTGTTGTTAAGTAGAATCTGTTTGTAATTTTGAACTGGTACATTTTTAAAGTCTAGCTCCAGCCAAAACAATTGATTTTAAGCTTTTTGGAAAACATAAGGAAGGGTTATCACTCCTGTGAAATATGTTTTGCTGTCTGTGCACCTCTTCAGAAGATTTCACCTCACTTTCTGTCCCAATGACAAATGTTTTTTTAACAATTTGGGGTTTTTAGTGAAACAAGGATTGTTGATAAAGCATCAGTGGGGAGGAGATATGTTTTTCCCATATTAACTCTTACAGGAGAGAATTTCCTTTCCTAGGGGTAGATTTCATCTCACTTCCGTTTGCAAGTAGGAGTCGTTTGTAAGTTGGATGTTTGAAAGTAGGGGTCTGCCCTATATACTCTGCAGAAATTGGGGCCTTAGGTGTCGGTGTTGCCACAACACTGTAAGCCCTCACAGTTACTCTTGGTGGGGGCAGGAACAGGCCCTGCTGTGAAATGTTAGATCAAGAATTGTAATTACATGTCCCTGTTGAACAGGGGCAGAAAAATTGGGCCTTAAGCACTGGTGCCACAACACTGCAACCCCTCACAGATACTCTAGTTGGAGCGCAGGAATGAGCCCTCCTGCAAAATATTGCATCAAAAATTGTAATTACACGCCCCTGGTAAACAGGGGCTAAAAAATTGGGCCTTAGCCACTGGTGGCGGCGCCCAGAACCAAAAATATTCTTACAAGCTATCAGCGTGATCATTGAGGAGGAAGAGGATAGTCACTCAGCATCAGCATAGGCAGTCTTAAAGGGATCTGACATTTCAAAAAAAAATTATTCGGTTACATCAGCATCAGGTGCTTGGTAGCTGGTGGTGATCCAAGACTGATTCATTTTTATGAAGCTCAGTCGATTGACCGAGTCGGTGGACAGGCGCACCCTGTGATTGGTTACAAAGCCTCCAGTAGCACTGAATGTGCGTTCCATAAGAACGCTGGATGCAGGACAGGCCAGTAGCTCAATTGCAAGCTCTGGCCAGTGATCCATCCTCAAGACCCAGTAACCCAGAGGATTTTCGGTGGAAAAGGTGTCCAAGTCAGATCTTGCCCCGAGGTATTCCTGCACCATGTAAAAAAAGACGCTGGCGATGGTTGCTGGAACCGATCATACCTTGGGGCTGCAGACTAAAAAATTGTCTGAATGCATCGGTCAGACAGCCACCTTCTCCACCGCTCCTTCCTTGATTGACCGAAGCCTCAGCAACACGTTGTCCAGTAACAGGAATTTGTAACCTCCCAGTCTCTGGGAACGCATTACACAGACCTTTCTGCAAGGCCTCCCGAAGATGTTTCATCCTCTGCTCCCTCTGAGATGGCAAGATAAGGTCTGCAACCTTACCCTTTTAATGTGGATCAAGGAGGGTTGCCAGCCAGTTACGATCCCTCTCCTTGATACCACGAATACGAGGATCCTTCCACAGGCTTTGCAGGATCAGGGAGGCCATGCAGCATAGGTTTGCTGAGGCATTTGGTCCGGAGTCCTCTGGGTCACTAAGGATGGCATGATCCGCAGCCAGCTCCTCCCAGCAACGTACAAGTCCATGGGTTTCTTGGGACTGTAAATGATCCTTTAAGACTGCTGCTGATGCTGAAAGCCAGGCTCCACCTCCATGCTGACACAATCCTCCTCCTCCTCTTCCTGTGTGATCGGAGGGCACGCAGGAACACTGTCTGGATAAAGGGGGCCTTGAGAGGTAGGGAAGTCTTCCTCCTCCTGCCTCTGTTCTGCCTCAAGTGCCCTGTCCATTATTCCACGCAGTGTGTGCTCCAACAGGTGGACAGCGTCACTGATGCATGCACTGTCACTGCTCACCATCCTCGTGGCCTCCTCAAATGGTGACAGGACAGTGCATGCATCCCTGTTCATGGCGTGGGGAAAAAAAAATCAAGCTCCCCTGACCCTGTCCTGGTGCCATAGTCGCACAGGTACTCATTGATGGCCCTCTGCTGCGTGTGCAGCCGCTGCAGCATGGCCAACATTGAGTTTCACCTGGTGGGCATGTCACAGATTCTTGGCGGTTCTTGGGCAGGTAAATTCCTTTTGGAGGTCAGCCAGCCGAGCACTGGCATTATATGACTGGCGGAAATGCACACAGACTTTCCTGGTCTGCCTCAGGACATCCTGTAAGCCGGGTACCTGCCCAAGAACCGCTGCACAACCAAGTTAAGGACGTGAGCCAAACAGGGCACATGGGTCAGTTGTCCCTGTCAGAGGGCGGAGAGGAGATTGGTGCCATTGTCGCAAACCACCATTCCTGGCTGAGGCTGGAATGGGGTCAACCACCTCTGAGCCTGCCCCTGCAGAGCTGACAGAATCTCTGCCCCAGTGTGGCTCCTGTCCCCCAAGCACACCAGCTCAAGCACCGCATGGCATCTTTTGGCCTGCGTACTTGCGTAGTCCCTTGAATGCCTACGGAGCACCGCTGGTTCCAAGGACAAAGCACAGGAAGAGGCCATGGGAGGAAGAAGAAGAGGAGGGGGTGGAGGAGAGAGGTGTGTCAGAATCACCAGTAGTAGCATTTTGGAGGCGTGGTGGCGGAACAACCTCCAACACTACTGCACCTTGTCCTACATCCTTCCCAGCCAAAAGAGTCACCCAATGCGCCGTGAAAGATATGTAACGTCCCTCTCCATGCCTGCCGGACCATGAGTAAGTGGTACTATGCACTTTACCACTGACCGCCCTGTCCAGCAAGGCCAAGACATTGCCTTCCACATGCCGGTAGAGAGCCAGAATCGCCTTCCGTGAGAAAAAGTGGCATTTGGGAACCTGCCACTGAGGAACCACACATTCCACAAACTCACGGAAGGGGGCAGAGTCTACCAACTGAAAAGGCAGCAGTTGAAGTGCTAGCAATTTAGCCAAACTAGCATTCAACCGCTGGGCATGTGGATGGCTGGGAGCGGTGCAGCAGCTGGGGCAGGGAAATTTGCCTGGTACAATCTGACGTTGGTGTACCAATAGCAGATTGCCCGCAAGTACTTGGCTGTGACACCTAATTCTACACCTTCATTCCTCTCAGTGCAGGTCTCAGAGAGCACTGAAGGTATAGTGGGGTTGGAGTTCCCAGTTGATGAGGAGCAAAGAGAGGTCCTCTTTGTTCTTTGGTGTGGGTCTTTTAGGTACGCTTGCCAACAAACTGCATGGCAGGTCAACATATGTCTGGTCAAGCATGTGGTGCCCAAGCGGGTGATGTTTTGGCCACTCGAGATACGCTTGAGACATATGTTGCAAATAGCAGTGGTGCGATCTGATGCACTCGTCTCAAAAAAGGCCCACACCAAAGAACTTTTGGAATAACGCGCAGAGACAGCAGCGCCGTGCACATGCGGAGCTCTGCGGTGTGATGCAGTCTGTGTGCTGCCCTTAAGCTGGCCCCTGGAGGGCATCCTGCCTCGTTGGTGATACCACAGTCAGGCAGCTAGACTATTTACAGTTAGTGTAGTGCGTCCTCCTCACAGTGTTCATCTAAAGCTACAAGTTAGTGTAGTGCGACCTCTGCACAACGTTCATCTAAAGCTACCTGTAGAAGATTGGTGGTGTTCTCATACTACAGGCAGGCAGTTGATTTTGCTAGCTGCAGTATATTATAAAATATATATATATATATATATATATATATATATATATATATATATATATATATATATATATATATATATATATATATATAATATATCCCAGCTTAGTGCAGCTACATCTCACTGCAGGCCATTAGTATGTCTGGAAGGCCAACAAGGAGAGGCAGACAGTCACAAGCCAATAAAAGAGGGCAAGCAGGCTCTGTGTCTAGAGGCAACAGTGCTGGTCATGGAGACTGTGCATCCTCATCAGCACGTGGCCGTGGGACATGCTTGGCCTTTTTTTCGGCAGCTGGCCATGTCGAGCCGCAACATGCAGAAGACTTGGTCGAGTGGATGACCAAGCCGTCCTCATCCTCTCTCACCCATGCTCAGGGTACGTTGTCTGGCAAAGCAGCTGCCACGCGACCTCTTCCCTCGGCTCAATGGCATCAGTGACTCCTTCCATAGCCCCACCATGTCCTCCTGAGGAGTCCCTCGAACTGTTTGACCACAGTGTTGCGTACATGCTCCAGGAGGATGCCCAGCGTTTAGAAGGCTCTGATGATGATACTGAGCTAGATGAAGGCAGTAACGTGAGCACGGACAGAGAGGGTGCCCAAGAAGGACAGCAATCTGGCAGTCATGCTCCCCCTGCTGCAGCATACTGCCAGGCTTGCTCCAGTGAGGAGGGAGGGGATGGATGAGGTCACTGAGGGAGGAGGGAGTAGATGGATGAGGTCACTGAGGGAGGAGGGAGGAGAT